>NW_020455482.1:647740-664468 GCF_003342845.1 Nothoprocta perdicaria
GGAGAGACCCCGACCGGGAAAGATCCCGAGGAGGTGGTGGGAGAGACTCCAGCCGGGAAAGATCCCGAGGAGGTTACAGGAGAGATCCTGACCGGGAAAGAGCCCGAGGAGGTTACAGGAGAGACCCCGACCGGGAAAAATCCTGAGGAGGTGACGGGAGAGATGTCCGCCGGGAAAGATCCCGAGGAGGTGGCGGGAGAGATGTCCGCCGGGAAAGATCCCGAGGAGGTGGCGGGAGAGATGTCCGCCGGGAAAGATCCCGAGGAGGTGGCGGGAGAGACGCCGGCCGGGACGGAGCCCGGGGAGGTGACGGGGACGCCTGAACCGGCCGGGAAAGACCCCGAGGAGGCGGCGGCCCCGGCGGGGTCAGAGCGGGAGGAGGCGCCCGAGGTGGCGGCCGCGGCCGGGACGGATCCCGAGGCGGCAGCAGGGGAGGCCGCCGCGGCGGGGACGGACGCCCAGGAGGAAGCGGCGGCCCCGGCGGGAAGGGAGCCCGAGGAGGCGGCCGAGGAGGTGGCTCCGGCGGGGTCAGAGYGCGAGGAGGCGGCAGAGGAGCCCACCCCAGCGGGGACGGGCCCCGAGGGGGAGACAGCGGCCCCGGAGGCGACGGCCCCAGGTGAGGGGGAAACAGCCGCCCCGTCAGGCCCGGACCCCGACGCGGCGGTCGCTGAGGCTGCCCCAGAGGCCGAGGCTGCCCCGGAGGCCACAGTGCCCCCGGAGCAAAGGGCAGCCCCGTGTGAGGAGCGGGGCGCTCCGTCGAGCCTCCCGGCTGCAGCGGGGTCTCCCCATGGGGTGCCAGAGGGCCTGAGCCTGAACGGCCTGCGGGGCCCTGCGGAGGATGAGGAGGACGAGGCAGGCTCGGCCGCCGCGCTGGAGCAGCAGCAGCAGCAGCGACAGGAGGAGGAGGAGGAGGAGGAGAAGCAGGAGCATGACATCTCCCTCTTCGTCAAGGTAAGATGTGGGGCACCGCGACCCACTGTGTGCGTGGGGACGTGACTGCCCGCTCTGTTTCCAAGTGCCAGCCCCTGGTGGAAGGGTGTGTTTTCCAGAGGCTCTCGCCAGATTTTTGACCTCTTTGGAGTAAGGGTTTGTAGTATTGAGTCATAGGTGTTTGGATGGAGGGAACTGGAAAATGTCCCTTTAAATATGTTGATRGTCTTGGGCATATTGGAAACCCCCCGAAGTTTAGTCAGTTGYCCCAAATGTGGCAGTGCTGGTTTCCTGAAAGTCAGCAAAAAAGTGTCCAACTATGTAACATTATCCCCTAAAGCTGCTCTACCTGGACGTGGGTTCGGACAGGCGGGAGGTATATGAAAGTGGCCCAGAAAAGATGAAAAGATACAGTGGCCTTAAAACTAATTTCTGCTGTTTTATGCTTGAGAGTTTAAGTGCTGTGTTCTCCTCTGAACCTGGAATCTCACTAAAATCACTGTGATTCCAGATGGGAAAAGACATCTGTCCAGCAACAGAATATCAGATGTGAAAATCTCTGAATGTGAAGTCCATTGTGAGATCACTTTCTTTGCCCTTTTCCAACCTCTCCAGAAAAAAAAAAAAACCCATAAAACATGGAGCAGGGTAGGATGTATTTTTCCAGAGCAGACCTAAACTTAAGCTGAGGAAGGAGAGTGTTTTGAGGGTTCGCCAACGCCAGCCACACTTCGATGCAAACACTGCAGCCCCTGGGTTGCCTTAGGCCACTTCTTTAGTAGTCTGAATTAAATCTGAAAGAAAATCTTTTGGCCAGTCCTCTCCTGCTTGGAGGTAGGAGATGGAGCAGTATCTACTCATTGATTTGTTCCACCTAAGTTTGCACTTTTTTTTCCCCCAAGCTTGCACTTTTTTTTTTTTTAAAGTTTGCACTTCTTGCACTTTTTCCCTAGATTCAGTCTCTATTAGTGAAAAAAGCTGAGGGCTGCTGTGGTGCTCATGACTGCTTAGTGCCAGAAGTACTAGGTAGTGCTGTCCTGGGAAGATAAATTAATAATGTTTATAAACCTTAATCACATTTGGTGTCGATGAACTGTTCCAGCCTCTCCATAATTCAGGAATTTGCTTACAGCTCAGGCTGGGAGATACTCTGTGGCTTAGAGGCAACTTTGTGTGTTGGTCTCCGTTAGCTAGATGGTAAGGCTGGAGTTGAAACATAAGATCTTTGTGTTAAGTTTACGTAGCAGAAGCTACTGCTGCTCAGCCTAGCAGGGATCATTTCTGCACCTTTGGGCTCSAAATCAACATCTCCCTGTTGCACCTCCGCTGTTAAAACGTCTCTGCTCTCGTTTTACGCTCTCGTGCGTTCTCCAGTTTAGTGCTGGAGCGTGGCAGAATGATAAGGAAATGTTAAAGGCTACGTTTAGAGTATCGTAAGATCTGGGTACACTCTTTGTAGGAGARCAGTCTGGCCAAAATGAGGAAGTGGGCTGCAATATGGATAGGAACATGTATTGTGACTTTGTAATCCAAAAATGTAAGGATTAAGCATTTCAAAAGTCTATTTTTCAGGTAATGAGGACAGAATAAGAACCAGTTTGCTGACTGACAGCGTTAGGAATTTCAGAATGCTTTGAGAAATGACTTCACTGGAGGAGTATTGCAAAACTTGAAGATTTTACCTCACCTGGAGTTAGTTTGCTTCTATCTTTTTAGCTTGAGATTGATGAGAGTTTTTCCACTTTCATGCTGGGGGGGAAAAAAAAGCCTCCTGAAGAGCTCTGCATCCCTTCACTCACCAAGCTGTGCCTCCCTCCTCTCCTGGGAGAGCTCCAGCTGCTCCTGCTGTCTCCTACAGCACCGTTAATTCTTCCTCCTGTGCGGCCAGGGGGTTCCCAGTAAATGCACTGGTCAGCACCTGGCTGACCTTCCTTAAACCTCCGATTTAAAAGTCCTCCCTTCTGCAAAGCCACTGGAACCTGCTAACAAGTACGGCCCCAGGCTCCTTGGGCTCCCAGTATCTGTCCATTTCTGTTGAAAATCTGCCTGTAAATGGACAAGGTGGGGGGTTGTCTGTTAYGTTAGGCTTGGCTCCCACTGCAATCCTTGCCACTTCCTCCACTAATGAAGTTGCWCGGGATTTCAAGCAGAAGGGTCACCTTCAAAAGGAAAGCAAGCCTTTTTATGGGCATTTGATGACCAGCCACAGCTGGATAGTTATGGATGTTTCTTCTTTTTACCATTGCTGGCCATCCTCTTGTCCTTTCTAGTTTGGAAACATGGTCTCATCTGCTTCTCGCAGCTTTGCCTTGGCTTGCTCCATTTTTCATACATGTTTTTGAGTAYTGTGAATATCATGTCTCCTCATGCTGGTGTGTGATGAGGTTTCTGCTAGCTCTAGGGAAGTGGACATCAGGAATTGTGGACTTCAGAGCTGCTTTGGGCTGTTAGGTGGTGTGAGGTTGTAGTTTGRTCAGACATGTAGGGCTTAGGATACAGATCTGGTACTGACACAGGGGAGAGGACATCCTTCCTGCTGGAAGCCACCCAGGCTATAGGTAAGGCACCTCAAGAGACYGTCAACATGTCTGTTTAGGCAATTAATTTGTGCTCATAATGAAGCTGAGCGACGTAAGACTCCTTGAGCAAGACCRTATCAAAACTGCTTGGTAGGTTTCCCAAGGCTTTGATTGCCAAGGTTTTGGTTTCCACTTTCCCATGGAACAACCTGCGCTGTCTSTTTCCTTTAGATAGTATTTCTTGGTGTTTCTGGTCTTTCAAAGCCAAATGTTTGCAGAGGGCAAACACGTCTGATTGCTCTTTGGTAGTTCCTCAAGTTGTACCTGGCACCTTTGGCGGGACACCTTGGGGATGTCGACGCTYTGCCAGCTGGTCTTCTCTTAAGGTTAATGCTATGTGTATGCTACCCTCCTCCTCTCCCCCCATGRGAGTCTTTTGTTTTCCAGAAAATGTCTGTAAGTGCTCAAAGTTTATTTTTCTATTTGAATTTAAGAGAACTCCAGTCATTTTATTTACAAAAAAAAATCCTGAAGTGATTAAAACCTTAAAATACATGCAGTATGTAGTATGTAAAATTTTTACATACTACATTTTTAAATTTTTAAATAAATTTTTAAATAAATTTTCTTCTGTTTTTATATTTTAACTCAAACTCCAGGGTCACAACTAAAAGTTTCCTCATTCCAAAGGTTTCTAGGGATAGTAATTCAGCTGTAAGTGCTGAGCACCAACACTCAGCCAGCCACCTCCATTGGAACATGAGGTCTCCTCTGAGATTATTCTTCTTCCAAGACAGTTCTTGCTTCTGTTCTGGGTCACAGATTCACAGAATATTTAAGGTTGGAAGGGACCTCTACAGATCATCTAGTCCAACCTTCCTGCTCAAGCAGGCACACCTACAGCATGTGGCACAGGGYGGCATCCAGGCGGGTTTTGAAGACCTCCAGAGTAGGAGACTCCACAACCCCCCTGGGCAGCCTGTTCCACTGCTCTGTCACCCTAGCAGTAAAGAAGTTGCTCCTCACCTGGAGACGGAACTTCTTGTGCTTCAGCTTGTGGCCATTACCCCTCGTCCTGTCACTGGCCACCAGTGAGAACAGCCTGTCCCCTTCCTCCCTGCATTCTCCCTTCCTGAACTTATACATATTAATCATATCCCCTCTGAGCCGTCTCTTCCCCAGAGAAAACAGGCCCAGCTCAGATGWCATATAGTAAAAGCTACCTATGAACCTAAGGTAAGAGATTGTATCCAGTGAAAAGCAATATCCAATCTTGGCGACATTCTTGAACTCTAATTCAAAGTCATTTWTTTCATTCAGGGACTTGCTTCTTTCCTACCAGAGAGCAAAGCTTTTATGTGATTCCAGATTCTGTTATGCTCTGATAAAAGTGAGATTCCTTTATTGATGCAGAGTTTCTTTGCACCATTCCTGAGATGTGCTTGAGGGACTTGATGTACTTAAAGATGTGTCGGACTATCAAAAGTAGAATTGTGCTTTGTACGTAACTTTCATTTAAGGTAAAAATGGRCTGCTCTAAAATGAACCTCTCACTTTGAATAGCATAAAGTCTGTTGAAAGCAGGAGCTCAACTCTCTAGAAAATCAGCATAGCCYGAATGCCTCTTCAGTGGACTCTGTTCTGTACCTGAAGCTTGACATAAACATTTACAGTAAAAACACCAAGGAGGTATTTGTGCTTGGGTTTTGGCTTTTTGCTCATCAGTGCACTCGCTTTGTAAATCAGGTAAGTATGGTTAGAAGGAGAAGAGCTGATGCTCTGCACTGGGTGAACGTAGATGCGTGTTTACTGTTCATTTTTAACGCAGATTCACTGCAGGAACTCGAAATTCAGACGGCCTCAGGAGGGTGAAACTAAAAATGTGCATACATGGAGTTACACTGCCCTGGTATTTAAGGATTAGAAGAGGTTTTGGAGGAAACTTAGGTCTTGGAGCAGAGCAGGAGCCTGTTCCAGTTCTGAACTGCCTAAAACTACAAAATAGCCCCAAACTACTGAAYCCATCATCCAGCTGAACCCATTTGTGGCTGAGCCCTGTCGGGGCTGTGGGGCTGCCCAGCAAGATCAGACCCGTTCCCCGTTGCTGCCTCCAGCCTGATGGAGTTGCTGGAGAGCTCGCAGCGGGTTTTGGTTCCTTCAGTGCACAGGGCTGCACGCGGAGCACCRAGCTGCATGTCGGTTAAAACACATTTTGCAGGTCTGTTCCCAAGGCAAAGCAGGAAACTGGCTGCCTTCCCGGGGGTATTTGCCCTCTCCCACCTACTTTGTCAGCAGGAATATGGCCATTTAGGGTTCCCTAATACAGCTTAAGAGGCAGGCGCATTATGAATTCCTTTCATAACTCTTCAGTTTATTGTGTGAGCCCTGTGCACCTGCAGCAGTTTTTTTATTTTTTTAACTGGGAGCTGTGTGTTCTTTCAGCAGTCTTTTCATCTGAATAAAATTGTTCTTGGGAGGCTTTTGTTTAAAAGGCAACAAATTTTCTGGATGTATAATCTTTGACAGTTTTGCCTGTCCGTGCTTTCCTTTTTGGCAGTGCAGGTTCTCAACCTTTTTAAAGCTTAGACTTCTACAAGGAAGTAAGTTCCTTGGAGCTGCTCACTAGAGAATAGCTTTAAGAGCTGCACCGAACTTATTTTGCAGTCTTGCTGCTGGAGGCATGATTAATGGAGCAGCTATGCTCTGTTTACTAACTCTAGTAGTGGTTTTGACAACTTAAAATCCTATTTCAGAAACACTCTAACCACAAACTTGCACATATA
This sequence comes from Nothoprocta perdicaria, assembly GCF_003342845.1. NCBI lineage: Eukaryota > Metazoa > Chordata > Aves > Tinamiformes > Tinamidae > Nothoprocta > Nothoprocta perdicaria. Next base: position 653,973 of record NW_020455482.1, read on the forward strand.
CACAGAAATTAAATTATTTTGGTAGAATCTGATCATACTTCCTGGGGTCACCTTTTTGTCCATTCTTTGGAAATCTTGAAACTGTGTATGCTCATAATGTTGTATCAATCTTAAACATCAGTGCTATTGTCCAGGCTTATTTTAGGGGGRAAAACAATGTTTTTAAATAAAGTAAACGTCTCCAAAACAACATTCCTGTGCCTTTTTCTATTTGTATTTACTGCACTGATTCACTAAAGAACCTCACCATGTGTTTTACTTTAAGCATAGGCTTAAAGTCACATGATGTTTAAGCCCTTTGCTAAACAGAGGCCACTTTCCTGATTCGATCCCAGAGCGTGTCCTGTATTTCTTGCTCTTTGAAACCCACAGGAGCTTCCCATGAGTTCACTCTGCTGCCCCAAATTCAACTGTACAGCCCTTGTTCGCTGGGTTCTTTTGCCTTCCTAAGGAGACTGAGTTTATGGAGCAAAGATGAATGTTTTCCTTGTTTGCTTTGTGTCTTTGGTCCTTGCTTGTTTGAAGGTGGAACATTCATTTTATAAATCCTCCTTGATGGCTGTGTCATTAAGATTTTTGACAAGTTGCTTTAGAAATGCTGGCAGCTGCTGCATTTYGTGGTTACCACACAGCCCGTGCTTGGGACTTTTCCTGCTGCCTGTCTGATCTGAGGCTGGATTCCTAATTTCAGGTAGATGAGCAACAAAGTCGTGTACTGCAGCCCTCTGGCATTCACACAGCTAAAACGTTAGAATGTGACGGGTGAGTTTCTGGGGAAGGAAGGAAAGGGGTTTGCCAATATTTAATTCATTGTAAAGAAACATAGCTATRGTAGACAAAAACTATTAGTAACTTGAGGTGAAGTTTTACAAGTTCCTTCACTAAAACACGTGCCATAGACACAGAGCTGCAGTGTTTCCTGCTCTTATCGATCAACCATCGATCGTTTAGCTGCAAGGTGAGACCAGACTGCATCAGAGGGATGAAATATGAGGAGTGAGGAGCAGCCAGCAGCTTTATGGTTAGGCATGAGGTGCTTCGTGTCCTGCTCTTTCCTAGGATAGCAACAGTGGCCCCGGCTGCTGCTGACCTGGGGATTAACTGTGGGCTTAGGTGCACGGCCCACAGGCTTTGGGAAAGCAAAAAATGGTATAGAAAAGCATACAATGGCATAGAAACGATACAGCGGTGTTCTGTATTGTGCCTCTTCCCTTGTGGGTATTATAAATAATGCTCAATCCATTTGAGAATCCATATTTTGCTTTTATTAGACTGTCTACTAGGAAAGAATAATTTTTCATTTTGTTGACTGAAAATCTACTAGTTTTATTTGTCAGATATCCTTAGTCCTAACCCAGCTTCCTCATTTCCATGTATTTTTTTTTTCCATTTGAAATAATTTATTTCCAGACCTTTGCTGTCCTGTATGTAGGAAGGGGACTAGGCAGCCTTATGATCATACTCTCTCCACAAGCAGTTGTACCTTTTGGGTCCCTTCACCTTTATGAATCCCAGTGTGGGTTAGAAATCACAGGAACCCTGTGTTTCTCCATTTCTTGCAGTCTTGTGCCCTTTATCAAAAGCATCCACGCAAAATTCTATTTATGGTTATTCTCTAAAATACAATTTAATTATTGGGAAGCAGAAGTGGTAATGGAAATTAATATGACTCTATGGTTTTAGGATGTCTATCCTCGATGAAGTCACTTGGAATTGGTGACTGTCTACTTGTTAGCAAGAAATAAACCTTGTTCTTCAGAGATTATAACCTTAATAAAAGAAAACACTTTTTATCTTTTATAGAAGGGAAACTGAAGCATGGAGATTTGCTCATGTTCCATCACTGACCGTGTTCTCCATGTCTTGACTCCTGAGCTAAATCTAATTCTCCCTTCAAAAGGTCCTCTTTTTAAAACATGAGGAATTGCATGTTCCTTGGGCTCCCACCTAGGAGCCATGAGTAAATGCCATATGAAGGTTACTCAATTGTTTTCTTGCTCTGATAATGAAATGTCGTGCCGTGATAAGGAGCTGTGTGCATTTCCATTTGCGGCGTCTGATTTATTCACTGATAAAGGGCTGAGCAAGCTGCATGGTTGCCTTCAGTCGCTTGCAGTAACATCAGCCCCATCATCCCTGAAGGAAGCTGGTTTAATTCCTTAACAAAAATATTTAGTTTCTGAAGCCAAACAGTGGCAGTYTGTGTAGTATGTCATCTTAAATTGCTGTCTGAGACCTCCTTAGCAAAAAGATGTTCACATGACAGTTGTCTACACATGAAAAATGTGAGACTTGGGTGCTGGGAAGCTGTGTGATACATCATGTGCGTGAGGTGGAAAGCTTCAGCTTCTGCTGTTTGTAGGAAATGGATCTTTTGTTTGTCCTTGTCTTCTCTTAGTTTATATATATGTATATATATATGTATATACATGCACATATGCATATACACACACGTATGCATTATATAGCTAGCTTAAGGGGGCAAAGTTATTTTTCCCCATTTTCTCCCTACAGCGTTGAGTATTGCAAAGCCTGACAGCCCGGCAGAGGTGCAAGGTGGGGTTTCCCATTTCGTTCTTTCTCCTCTTCACATGCTGAAAGTTCAGAATAGGTCTAAATACTCAAAAATAGATGGGAATTGGAATTGTTACGGCATGAAGTGAATGGCAGTGCGACATTTGTCACTCCACGTGAGAAATGCACATCCTTTTTCAGGTTGTTCAAACGGGGCAGTTATAGAGATGTGGTGCCATTTGTTCAGGTCTCAGAAAATAATTCTTGTGTCTTTAGGATTATTTGTTTGCMCTTTAGTGGTAGTTATTTTTGAAATTATTTTAAAAAGCTATTGCAAAGCAGAAGCTTTTTAGACAAAGGAAAATCAAGTGAGGTCGGTTAGTGCCCTCAGGTCTCTGGTACTTATTTTAGGGAATATCAGTGTTTACAGTTGTAGATGCTGGGGCTGGTTGTTCTGTGGCATGATTCATGCAGTATATTTCCATTTTAAAGTTGTACTTTAATGGGTGATACTCTGTTTCTAATGCTTTGCCTTTGAATAGAAACAAAGTGGCAGTCAGAAAGATTTACAGTATGTTGAATTTGAATTAATACTGGGAAAGAAAAGAATAGAATCCAACCCCSTATCTGTCAAGCTTGTGTACATTGTGTTTTTGTACTTTTTTTTTGTGTTTGCAGGTACTTAAGCCTAGTTTTAGCTATTTTTTCAAGGACAAGTCTTTGATAAGTCCTGCTAGAGCTGATTGCTAGGTTTTTTAATTGCAGCATTTTACCTGGTCATTATTTTCTATTTGAAGCAAAATATCACTGTTAGACTGGAAGGAGGAAAAAAAAACCCAAACTAATCTTTTTTTTTTTTTTTTTTTTTTCCATATTTTACCTTCACAGTTTGGTTAAAGCATCAGAATTACAAAAAAATACTGGAAAACCATTTTCTGAAGCCCCACAGCATGCCTTTAATGCCCAGCTCTCAAAGTTAGCACACAATTGTTTGTTTACTTGCTACTTATTTGTTCACTAATTTATCTGCAAAACAGATTACAAATTATAGTTTATATGTCTGTATAGTTTTTGCTTTTATATTGCAACAGCACAGCTATGCTGCAGGTTAGGAATGATAAGGCAAAGTATAAAACAGGATGTGTCAGTGAAATACCAGTTAATCTGTTTTTCCCAGACCTATAATATGTTCTAGAATATAATGCTCTTTTGTTGAAGTAATTCCCCGCAAGAATTTAACAGGGATATAAGATTTTTTTGTCTCAATGTAGACTGTTCAGCTGGTATCTTGCCATGTTATTAAGTACGGCTTAGGAATAGCATCGAGGTATTTAAACATAATTCTTGTAACAGGATAAATAGCTAATAGCATTTGGTTTGTTGCTTGTGCACTTGTGACCTGGTAATGTTCCCGTGAACACAAACAGACAGAAATAAGTCCCTAGGAGGAATTTGTAGGGAAAAGAAACTGGGTTTTGAGGTGGCTGGTGTGAGGTTTCAGTGCAGTCCATAGCTGCGCAGCGTTTCCCAGTGTCCACACGTGCTCAGATTTTAATGCTGTTCAGTTAAAAAGGGCTCAGTTTCCTGGTGTTTTTTTTTTTTTTTTTTTTTTGAAAATATAGTAGTAAGACTCTTAAAGTGGATAAGGATTAGGAAGACTGATCATTCCGAGGGCAATATATCTTTATTAATCAGCTGGCATATTTGTGCTGGGACTAAAGTAGATGAGCAGGAAAGGAATTTCCTTGGCCTTGCTCTCTTCAAAGGGCCGTGGAGTCCTTTGCACCTAGTACCCTTGGCCTCTGCTTAAGCTCTGCTCCTCTGAATAAAGTGCCTGACCTTTTAATGCCTCATGCTTGAAAAGCAGTAGAGATGTTGTCACATCTTCTGTGGGATCGAATGGCTTACATGTTTTAGAAGTGGCAGTGATCGTTTCCATTGGTTTGAAAAAATCTTAGTTGCTGCAGGGGAGTAATGTCTGTATAAGCCGTTATCATTGCATACTCAAAAAAAAAAAAGAAAAAGGGATGGTAACTAGAAGTAATGCTGTTTTGGTTGTCATTTAAGCAAGTGTAATTAATGCAATATGATAATTGCTTGTATAAGAGAATAATATTCCTCAATTCCTGGATTTTYTCCCAGCCCTGTGACAGCAGGACCTGCTGGAGGCCTGACCACAGGYGCATCCCGAGGCAGCCTTCCCTCCTCAGAGGAGCCAGTGGCTTCATCGCGACCTAGCACAAGCAGTCGCAAGGACTGTTTGAGGAACTAAATCCATTATTTCACCCTGCAATTCAATTTGGTTTTAGGATTKTTTTTTAAGAGCCCCTGTTGACTGTTTTCAGCTGCTCGTAGAGAGCCGCAGTCGCAGCTGAAAATCCTTGGACAACGTTAAGGGCCTGCCCCAAGGCTGGCAGCAGTAACTTAGGTAAAACAGCAGAACACTCTTATATTTCCTTTTGCAAGAGTCCATACATATATAGGTTTATTTTTGTAATTCCTTTAACTTAAATGGGAGAAAATGTCAGTAAGACCACAGTTTTTATAAGAATATAGTTTTTGTGCAAGAATTAGAAGGCCTGCATGCAGGCAGATACACTGTTCAGTAGAAATGGGCGTTTTATCTAAGTAACAGGAGTGAGCTTKGACCTTTTATTTCTAAAAAAGCGAAAATAATAAAAGGTCTGTCATTTGACTGGCTTCTTAATACTGAATGTTACCTTCTTACTTACTGCTGGTTCTGGAGATGTTTGGATTATAAATTCCCCGTAAACTGATGCCTGTATTGTCCTGGAACAAAGTTAAGCTTTGAATTGAAGTCCCTTCCACTTATTTTTTTCCTTTTTTTTTTTTTTTTAATAACATTTCACAGAATCACAGAATGGTTAAGGTTGGAAGGGAGCACTAGAGATCAACCAGTCCAACCACCCTACTGCCATTTTCACTTAATCTTTTTTGAGAGATGCAGCTATTAAAATGGAAAGGGGCTTTGTGTTAGTTTTTAGTGTTTTTCAGACCCCAGTATAATGTTATAATTATTTATGGAAGTACTTCAGAAAGGTAGAAAGTTTATTGCCACGAAGGTACTTCTTAATGAAGGAAAATTTATTCCCATGCATCAAAAGCATTTAATTGCTTACTAAGTAATTAAGTTAATTTCGATAATAATTACTTACCCAGTCCACTGTTAAGTAGTAAATAAGGTAGCAGAAGTTAGAATAATGGAGGCTTTCTCTGCTCCGAAATGGCTGTGGGCACCTAGGGGAAAAGTGAGACCTGAAACCAGAGGAAATTACATCTTCAGACTTCTTTTCCTTACTGCCCTCTAGAGACTTTCCAGGTGTATATAATCCCTTTGAGCTAGGATCACTCTTCACTACCACGTACTTGTGCAAAAGCAAGGCAAATATCTTACAAAGAAACTCCGGCACTCTGTTAATCCCTCAACATGAACTGGTGACCAAAAGAATCCGAGGAGCCCATTCCAAAAAAAAAAAAAAAAAAAGTATTTTGGAAATACAGTTTTAAAAGAGCCTTGCTGAAAGGATAAGTTATGAAATTTAATGATGCAAAATAATCATAAGAATGTCATGCAAATACCACATAAAAGAAAGATATAAATGTGTAATTTCAGAAGGCTAAAAGAAAAAAAAAAAGGTAGTCTTAATGAAATCATGAGAAGATGTGATGAAATGCAAGTAGGTGGCCAGTCTGCAAGGCATTAATCTTGCTGAGCTTCAAATGTTGAATTGTGAAGTAGTGAGGATGTCATTACCCTGCAGCTGGAAGCTCAGTCTGGACTCATATCCAGTGGCAGAAGAGCACTGCTCCAGCACAGAGTCCATCTTTATTATCACTAGTTTTAAGCAGATAACTGGTAGTAAGAAAGTCAATAATAAAAAGCTGTATCATTACATATACAGTGTGTAGATAGACCTAAATTACCATCCATATTGTAGGTAGATGCAATCTTTAGCTTACTTTTTAAAATCATTTTTTATTAGTATTGTGGTCACAAAAAAAAGGAGTTTAACTGTGGTCTGTGGTCAGTTAAAGCTGTGCAGGTGAAAAGTTAGGTTCTTTTACCTATACTCCTTTCCTATACTCCTTGACAGTTCTTTTGACACAGCTTTGGCTAAAAGCCTTAATCTAACACAGCCTTTTATAGGGGCTGCTGTGTTTTCTTCTTATGTTAGGAGTGGTCTTTTTGTTCTAGATTTGCACAGGACTTAGTATATAGCTCCTATATTCTCCTAGGAGTTATACTTAGTGTATAGCTCCGAGTTACTGCAAAATGCCCGATGAGGTAAAGGGGAGAGCGGGGCTGACCAAGGAATGCCTCTCTCCGAGGATCCCGACCGGACTGTCTTTGGGATCTCTGTGTTTGCACCAGTGGAGGAGCTGATGATGGGACACGCAAGCTCCTGGCCTTGGGGCTCCACSCTGTGCCATGTGCCTGGAGCAGGATCCTGACAAACAGCCTCTACAAACCGCWTTGTGGCCTGGGCGCTGGGCAGCAGCACTTGGTCCCTGCATGTTGGGGCTCCTCAGCTGCCTCCTTGCCTAGGGCTCACCCACATCCATGCCTTGCATCCCGCTGGCATCGGCCACAGGCACCTGGAGCAACCTTCAGTTGTCTGGTGGGTAGTAGGTAAGACCYGTTTGAAGCTCCTTATCACCAGCCTTTTTGATGAGCTGTTAGGGCTCATTCTTCCAAGAATGTGTATCTTTGAAGCAACATCCCACTCCCTGCTGGTGTTGCCTTCATAGGTAGAGGACTTGCTGCCCTGCTGACCCACCACGGCTTTTGCTCTGCTGGATGGCATCGTATGTGTCCATCCCTTCTTCTGAAGACTTTCCAGTCAGCTRGTGGAGGCCGCGAGGGATGGAAAGGAACTTCATCCATGAAGTCTGGGCTGTTTGGGTGCGTGGCAGTCTCTGGTCTTCAAGGCAGTGCTGCAGCTCTCTTGGGTTCCCTCGTGCCCTGGAGCTGCCTCAGGGGCTTGTGTCCTGCCTCAGCCCTGACTCTGCTGCCCTTGGCATTGCTGTGCGTGGCTGCTAGCTACAGTCAAGCCCTCTTTTCACTTGCCATCCCTGTGATCCTGGGCTGCCCCTGCCTTTCCATGCTCTATTCCYTGTCTCCTCTAAGGAGGGCAACTGAGCCTATCTAATGTGTAAAAACACTGGGCTGCACATATTATCATGTGCCCACTCCCAGCTGCAAGCATATGCCAAGCATATAACGTCTGTGCTTATCTGTGCAATGATTTGCTCAAACCCCTTTAAATAACCCCTATGCCCCTGCAAAAACCCCTTTTATGCCAAGAGGTCTCCCCTTCATCCATGGAAGAGGATGACCCCTGGTGCTGCTTGCCTTCTGTAATATCTTAATGCAGGCACTCTTGTCATTGCCAAGAGCATCCGATCCTATCTGGTGTCTGGCTGGATGGCCCAGAGCCCCATGCCACTGGCTATATGTGTGTGTATATATATATATGTGTGTTTTATATATATATATAAAAAATATATAATTTTTTTTTCAGTGAGCATTCTMTTCTTTTGGAATGTGTCCAGGACAACTGGTGCTGTTTACAGTTTTCCTTCCAGCATTGTCCTGGAGCTTGTTAATGTTTATAGCAGTTACTGGGACACACTCGGTGGCCTGGAAAACAAAAGCATGGAGCTTTGTGTTGTCTGGTTATTGGAGTGATGTCCCTGCTGCAGGCGAATAAATGATGGGCTGGAAGGGACCTCCCTGTGGAGAGTAAGTCTAGGCTCCTGTTGAAAGGGATCGAGGCTCATATTTAGATAAATTTGTTTTTAATTTTTTTCCTCTCATGTGCATACTTATGTAAGTGCCTAATCCTGCTGGAAGTCTGGTTGAAAGATTTGTTGCTGTGATGGTTGGACAGGCTGCTCTTTTGTAGTTGTTATTTTTATCAGCAGTCATCTTTAGCTGATAGGTAGTCTCACAGGGATGGATTCGCCTCACGTGGGCTAAGTTAGATGGTTAAGTGGTACAGGGCTGCTGAGAGCAGYACCCACAGAGCTGCATTTCCTGCCTCCTGGACCGACAGGCTCCGTTTGCAGAGCTTTTTCTGTCCCCAGATAGTTCTGCAGCATCTCTCAGCTTCAAACACGTCCCCGTGTTTGTCCCGGCAGTGCCAGGTGGGACATGCAAGGCCGGTGTGCAATTCCGTTTTTGTGGGGGCAGGGAAGAAAACGGGAAAGTCAGCAGGCCTCTTGGCTTGAGCTGCCTCTGGCTGCCTTGGTGCTCCACGTGTCACCTGCTTCCTGGTTAAAGATGTTCCCTTTGATCCATTCSTCCATGCTGCTGCTCTGCCACTAGCACCCGGCATCCACTGACCAGAGTGGAGCCAACATCCAACATCCGTGGGCTTTGTGCCTCCGGGCAGGGGTGCCCCATGGTCTAGCCCAAGCTTACGCGGGKTGAGCTTTTGCTTCCACTTCCATATTTCCTTCCTGCAGGTCTGTCTACATCAGTCCCCAGGTTTGGGGCCGTTTTCTGATCTGGCCACTCACCCGTTTCATCACATCCTCTTACTGAAGGGTGCCATCTATTTGCAGCCTGGATCGTTAGGGTGTAAAGTCAATCAATGCTTTATTTTATTATTGTCAATTCCTCTCCTTGTTATTTCACCGTAGCACCATAAAAGAGAAGGGGGCTGTTTTTAGCAGAATGGCAGAATGCTTACAGTTATATTTACTGTTGCCTTCGTAATTTGAAGGCTGAATTAGGGTTTAGGAGAAAAAATGTGTCATCGAGCTTGAATGTTCAAAGTTGTTATTCTTTAAAGTATGGGTGATAGTGTTCCATGTTCTCTGAACCCTGTAATGCTACTGAAGATCCAAGATTGAATAGATACTCCAAATATTTCCAAATGCAAGGTAAAAATATTTTTAAAACAAATGTATTTGTGGTGCTATTCAGATATCAGGGTTGCTCAGTTTGGTTGAAAACACACATACACACAAAAAGAGGGAGATTTTTCCTGAGGAATTGCCTGTACTGAGGTTCACTCACCTTCGCTTGAGGTTCATCTCACACAGGGGAGGAGTCCTTTAGCACAGTTAAATACCAAAACACAGTTTATGTGCAGGAATCTCAACTACCAACCACATTCTGGATATTTTTCAGCAGAGAAATTAAACAGCAGCTGGAAGCACCTGCTTTAACTGCTTGATAGTAGCAGATCAGCAGAACTACATGGCTGTTTAAAAGAGCTGAGATGATTATTGGTGAGATGTTTACTTTCTATCCATTAAAAGCATATTTTAAATTACAGCAGCTGGGATGCTTTCCCTCGAAACTTACCCTGGAAGTGTATTTTTGGCATCTGAAGTAATCTCAAGGATGCTATTAGCAAAAAAAGGAAAACAAAAGCAAGAAAGCAGGGACTCTTGTGACAGACATCTCTGAGGCAAAGCCTCTCCTGATACGCTAGCATCAGCGGCCGCCACCGCTCGTCGCTGCAGGAACACGAGTCAGGATTTTCATTTCAAGCCCGGATTTTCATTTCAAGTCCGGTAGGTGGCATCAAAACAGCTCTCTAAAACTCCGTGTTTGGCTCTACGTGGCCTAGCCCTCGGCCACAAGATGAACACGGTGTTTGGATGGAGAAAATGCCCTGTAATCTCTCTCTCTTGCTGGCAAAAGGCTTTGGATCCAGCACGGCCTTGCCCCAAGGACACGTGTGTGGGGCTCGTGTGAGCGGTGCCCTCTCAGCRAGACACAACAGCCTGTTTTGGTGCTTTTATTGCACTCTTACCAAACTGCCCTTGCAAGTACTGCATTTTTTTCAGCTCTGTGGCACTGGGGTAATCTGCATGAATACTGTAGCAGACATTAAAAACATAAGGCAAGTTTTGTACCTTCGAGGTAAAGTATATTTTAAAAATTGAAGCAGTGGAGCTGCCACAGAGCATGGACACAGAATCACAGAATCACAGAATCACAGAAT
>NW_020455482.1:664928-700131 GCF_003342845.1 Nothoprocta perdicaria
ATACTGGGGTGCCCAGAACTGCACACAGTACTCCAGGTGTGGCCTCGCCAGAGCTGATGGTGCTTGCCAGGACACGGCAAGGCTGATGTCTAGGCAATCTGGGCAACGTCTGCTGCACTGCAGCCTTAGTYGTGGGTCTCCTGGGACCTGTGCGAGGCCAAAGGATGTCCTGGAGCCGGGGGAGGATGAGAGTGTGATGGTGCTGCTGCTCCCTCTCTCTGCCCGGGATCTTGTCAGCCTCATTTTTTCAAGCCTGTGGAAATCAGTAGCAAAGAACACTTCTCCTAAATGGTCTTTAAGGAAAAAAAATATATTCCATTAAAACAAAAGTTTTGCATTGAGAAAACTAAGTTTGGGATTTCTTATCATTTAGAATTGTGGCGGCATGATATAATATAATATCTGGCTTGCTTTAGATAAACAAGGTGAGAGAAACGGACGGGCTGCGTTTCAGCGCGGTGGCTCCGGAGCGCAGGGAGCGCCAGGCGCAGCAGGGAGCCCCGGGCAGCTTCCCGGCGCTGCGGGAAGCGGTGAGCGGTGCCGCAGCCGCCGCGCGCCTGGACATGTAAATAATTCACCTTGGGTGCCAAGGAGATGCTGGTGATACCGTGTTTAAGAAGCTGGATCCCATTCCAGGGAGGAGCGGCGTGGGCACCACCAGCCTCTCGGGAAACGGCGCCGGGCAGCAGGGCTGCTCCGCTTGCTGCACGGACCTGCCTTCGAGCCAGGGCAAATACCGGGAAGGAGGGAGCGGAGCTCCCTTGTGCCGAAGGGAAAAGTGGGATTGGAGGTCAGTTTTTGGAAGGAAGGGAAAAATAAGGTTGTACTCCTTGTTCTCCCTTTTATTGTTGCCTCCAAAGGATGTATAATTATATCAAAACAAACAAAAATGCCTTCCCTCCCCTTTCTGGAATACTCTTCCCCTGAAAACAACTTCAAAAGGAAACGAAACGTCCAGGAAAAACAAATTCCGCTCTCATCAAAATTTTGGATGCCCAAAACATTTGAGGTCAAACGTCAGAAAAGAAAATCCTGAGGAGTTTGGACAGAGATTGTTACGAACCAGATTTTGACCACAGCCCCAGAGGGATCACGRGGAGGGCCCGAGCGGCCGGGATAGGGACGACTTGTTGTCCTGCTCCCTCCTCGCTACTGCTGTGGACAAGGGGCTGAGGAGACTTGGAGAGCAGAGCTCCTGAATGAGAGCAGAGGGAGCAGCGCCTGGGAATGAACGTGGTTCTTCATAACCCTGTTCAAGATCCTGGGCACAAGGCCCTGCTGCCTGGCGCTTAAGCCTCRATGGGGCTTAAGCCTGAGAGCTTAAGCAGCGGGGGAAAGAAGAGAGCTTTTTCCTTTGCCTGATGTCTTTGAGTAAGACATGAAAATCAAAAAGGAACAAAACAATGTGTGGAAGACTGGAAAAAAAAGAAAAAGAAGAAAAAGAAAAAAAAAAAGGAGTGTAGTCTAATTAATCCCATTAAGTAATAGCACATGACCGTAGAGAGAGATGCAAAAAGTTGATACTGTCACAATATGCATGCCCTGCCTAGGGCTCTGAAGGCCCTGGAAGAAAGCTCAGCACAGCTGGAAATTTCTCCCATCTGAAGCAGTGGCCGCGGTARTTGTTTGATTAATGAACCCAGTAAATCCCAGTGTCACTAGGAAACGCGTCTCGTYGCAATTAAAATGTAAGCGCCACTTACTCGAGGCACTGCGTATACGTTGCCATACATTTGGGTACACACTGGGCATACACTTAGGCAGCAAAKCACTAACAGAATGCATCACAACAGCCAGCTTCGTGTTTTGATGACTCGGCTCGCTTTGCCAGCAGGGCTTGGATGGTCAGGGATGTCCCACCAGTTGCAGGAGGAGATGGGCTTGCAGCATTGCTCCCTGATCCCTGCAGCTGTTTCGTTGTGCTGGGTCAGGGTTCCTGTGCGTGGATGTCACCGTGGCAGGCCCCTCTTTGGAAACGGGAGYGGGGACCTTTGGCGCGTGTCACTATTGCTTTTATATCCAGCAGGAGCCGTAGCTCCCGGCTTAGATCCGCTGAGCTAGGAGCGCGGCGTTGTCTCCTGCAGGCCAGGGTGGGAGTGGATGYGTCTCAAGTGCTTCCAGCTGTCCCTGTTCCCCGTGGTTTCCCTGCCGTCGTGTCCTGGCTCCCCTACATGGCTTTAAGGTCCCCAACACYGGGTGCTCCCTGCGTCGCACAGGCTGCAGCCCGGGGGGCAGGGGGTGATCAGCGCCCCACAGCTGCTGTGTGGGAGAGAGATGGCACCAAGGGCAAYCATCAGCAGCCCCTCGGGCTCGGGACGAGAGCTTAATGCCAGCAGAACCGCCTCGTAGGAAACCCTTGAAAACCCCAAGCGGTCAAGCAGCTGTCCTAGAGTTTAGGGCTGGCTGGTGGAGCACTGTTGGCGAGAGCAGTGCCCCCATTTTACTCCTTTCTTCAGTGCTCAAAGTATTTACTTTTTGTTAAAGGTTGCTAGCAGCCAGGGCAGCGTAAAGAGAAAAGGCTGAGAGATGGGCTGTTGGCCAGGCTGCAAAAAGAGCAAAGCAGTAGTGCCGTGGGAAATGGTAAATTTCTCTTCCTGAGTAAATGGTAAAGAGCAAAGCAGTAGTGCCGTGGTAAATGGTAAAATTTTCTTCCTGAGTAAATGGTAAAGAGCAAAGCAGTAGTGCCGTGGTAAATGGTAAAATTTTCTTCCCGAGTAGTGGTGAGATGCTAAAGAAGTTTGCACTTAGAAACAAGAGATGGGTTTGGGGCTGTGCCCTCTCCAAGGCTGCCAGCCCCTTGGCAAATGGTAGCCCGTTTGTCACTGCAGTTTAATAACAGTTTGGGACACACTGACCACTGCACTTCTCTATTTGTCACAGTGACTTATCTGTCTGGATCTGACTCTGCTTTAAGGGCTTTTTCCCATTAAAGAGGACTGGAACGGCTGCATCTGGCACCCTGGAATTTACTGTCACCAGGGCGATGTGGGACCAAACAAAGCAGCATCCTTGTGTCCTTAGCTCCACCAGGAAAGGCTGGAGCCAGAATTTGAGCAATTAGCGGAGCAGGAGGGCACAGCAATTGAATGTGAAAAGYTCGTCCTGTTGTCACTCTTGATGGTGTAGCCCTCTGAACGGTGCATTGGCCCTCAGGAGATAATTTTTCCCTGTCAAAGACTGAATGAGTGAAAAAGTCAAATTATTTATAGGAATTGCTTTTCTGGACACGTGTTCGGTATTTCCCAAGCGTAGCAAACTTAGTGTAAGATTTTTTTCTTTACTGAATTAGATTAACGATTTAAATTCCKCCATAATAAACTGTTTAAGATGCCAAAGCATACACCAAATGATTTTACACCTGACAGAGGTGCTTACCTCTATCTTTAACACTACTTTCCATTGGAAAAGCCCCCACAGATGGTGATACGGTGACAGCATCATTGGTGGTACTTTTTGCCCGGGACACATTTCACTTAGACACTGTGTACGTGCACAGAAGCAATTTCTCCTTCACCCCCTGAATAAAATAGAACTGAATTTTCAGTTCTTGCTATGGCCGAGAACATCTGCCTTTATAAATGAACACTCACTCTATTGCGCTTTCCTGCCTTGCCAGCCTTCCTAGAGCAGCGTTTGCTCTAGGTTTTGGAAGTCGTGGGCACCCGTATTCAGCCCAGTTTTGAAGCACGCAGTGGTTGGCAGTCATCTCGTTCTCATGAAATACGCAGCCATTTTCAGCCAAATATCATTCTTGTTATAAACTATACAGCACAACAAAGCCGTGCTCCGTGTAGGAGGGGAAGTACAAGAGCAGCCTTTACAACCAGCCCTCCTTTTTGCCACCTACAAAACAAGATTTAACTAATACAGTGGCCCMGCTGTGTTAGCATTTCTAACAGTTTTTATTCCCAGGCGGTGTATAAGGCAACGGGCWATTTTGTTGGTGGTGGTGGTACCACAAAAGCCAGTAGTTCCACAGCAGCCAAGGCAGAAGGAAGCAGAGGAGACTCCTTCGGGTGGATACAGGGAGTGAGAGCGTTTGTGGAGCCAGGCGAGGATCGCTCCTCCAGCTCCATGGCAGAGAGCTGCTCGCGCCACGCGAGGCGCCCGTTTCCAGACGTGGAGCTCTTTGTGAAGGTGAGGTTTTCAAAGCCGTCGAACAGCAGGGAGAACTTTGGGCTCGATTTGAGATGTTTCTGGCAGCGCTGACAAAGGCCAAGCAGAACTGGTTGCATCACTTGGCCCTATAAAGATCACCTACAAGCATAACGAACTAACCCTTTAACGGAGCAAATGACACGCTTTGCTTCTATTTATTTATTTATTCCTTTGGCCTTTGTACCCTTTAAAGCAGGTTTTAAGACCGCACACTTCCGGGGAATCCCGAGCAGAGCCGGGAAGCTGGGAGCTGCCCTCTCGTGCAGCMGCAGCCACAGCACGGGGCTTCGCTGGTTCACTTCAGCACTTGTTCAGCTCCCCTGTGCACCTTCCTTCCCTCTCCCTCCCTGCGCCCCACAATTGTTCCGTTTAAGACACTTAATTATTCGATTTATTCTGATTATTCCTTTAAGTGCTTCGGGCATTCCTTCTCAATTTATGCTGGTAAACCTTTTTATACCTGTTTGCTGTGATCGTCAACTGGTTTAAACTTTTCTAGTCTTGCAGTGATTTAGGTAGATTTCTGCGCACTCAGACGAATGAGGCGGAGATTTTACCCATGGGAGGAACGCCGTGATTCCAGTTTTGTTTTTTGGCTTGATGAAAACATTCATCATAAAGCAACTTTGTGTGGAAATACCTATTGGTAGAAACAAGTAACATGTCATACATACTCACAGCAAATATGTATTTTCTGTTGTTCTACTGCATCTGCTCTCAAAATGTGCAATTATAGATGTATATATCCCTATTATTTTCTATTTGCAGGCTGGCAGTGATGGGGAAAGTATTGGAAATTGCCCCTTCTCGCAGCGTCTCTTTATGATTCTGTGGCTAAAAGGTGTCATATTTAATGTCACAACCGTGGATTTGAAAAGGTGAGAATACAATAGGAGTAGTCGTTTTTCAGAGCAGCTTTACCAAGACCAGTGATTTGAAAGGGTGGATCTCTCTGACACSGTCTCTCTTTGTCTCTCTTTGACAGCTTTGAAAAGCACACACAAATTAGCAGGTTATTGACACTGTGCCTTGCTATTATGGCAGCAGTTTGTATGCCTGATTCCTCTTYAATGTTCCCTAATATAAAGTAGGCTAACGCCTTTGAAGCATTTGAGATTTTAATCTGTTTTGCAGTAGGTCCCTGTAACATAAGACYGAAGTTTTAGCTTTTCAGAGCACGGCTAAGGGTGGGCTAACAAATTCTCACAACGCCAGTATGAGGCAGCTGGATCTGTTTTATTTTATAGGCAAGGCAGATAGCAATCTGGTATGGTGAAGCTGAAACGGCTCGTTGCAACTGAGTGTAGAAAGCGAGGATGTGGTTCGTGCCGTGATGACCCGGGTCTCTTTCCTCCCGCCAGGAAGCCCGCGGACCTGCAGAACCTGGCGCCGGGAACCAACCCCCCCTTCATGACGTTTGACGGTGAGGTGAAGACCGACGTCAACAAGATCGAGGAGTTCTTGGAAGAAAAGTTAGCGCCGCCCCGGTACGGTGTCCCCAGCCACTTGTTGTTCACAGCCCCTCGTGGGCCCTGACGGGGCTCCTTGGCAGAGTCCCATTGGTTCCATGCAGAGTTAGGATGAGCACGGGGAGCTTAAGAGACTCTGGTCCAGCCGCTGCAGTCGCTGTGGTGCTTGCCCCAGGCTGCTGCTTGTGCTCTTCCACTGCCTTCTCCTTCACCCCACGCTCCTGTTAGGCCATTACAGTCACTCCCAAGGCAGGAAATCCACCCTGCTGCAGCAGGTGTGTGCAGAAACCTGCATACCACTGCAGAAACCYGACCTCCTTCCCTCCGTTTGTGTGCGTCTGAGGTTTCCCTCTTCATGCTGAACAAACAATTGTGCTTTCTGGGAACAAGGAGTTAGAAGAAAAACCTTGGTGAGAGCCACCTCCGTGCTAGGCGTCCCGGGGCAAGTACTGTGAGCACCCATTTGGAGCAATAGGGTGGGACAACCTCAGTGCACACCAGGAGCTGGCACTGGGGCTTGTCCTTCCCCATSCCGGCAGCTCTTCCCACCTCTCCCAGAGCTGGCCCCACTGCCAGCCCCACCACCAGCAGCACCTTATCCCCCACCCACGCACCATTTCTCCGCTGCTCTCCGCAACATCCCCATCTCAAACCACCAAACCTGACTTCAGCCATGCTAGCAGTCATCCCCCTTCCCTTTTTTCCCTCCTTTGTGCCCATGGCAGCAGCAGCAGCTCCTGGCCAGGCCTTGCTGAGCTTGCCAGCGCAAGGAGGTTGGCAGGAGCAGCACTCAGAGCTGCTCAGGATGTTCCCTCCTTGCAGCAAAGGCCACGCTCTGCTCAGCTTGTCCCCACTGGAGGCGGCCTGGAAGAGGCACTGGGKTGTCTGGGTGGCATTTGCAGCATGAGCTGCTGTTTTCCGTCTCCCCCGGGAAGAGGAGGTGAGCCACATGGTTTGGGAATGGGCCAGAGGCCCTACTGCCCAAATGAGCTTTAGTTTGTGGTGGTTCCCTCTGGAAGCTCTGTGCAATCGTGTGTTGTTGCAAAGGAGTCATGCTGCAGCTTAAATCATTATATTAAATAATTAATGGGGACTGAAATAAAAAAGTGGCTTGTCACTTAACGTTTTTTGTTTCTTTTCATTCCTCAGGTACCCCAAACTTGCCCCAAACCACCCTGAGTCTAACTCTGCAGGAAATGATGTGTTTGCAAAATTCTCTGCCTTCATAAAGAACCCAAGAAAAGATGCTAATGAAAGTATGTGCTAAATAGTCCTCTCATTGGCCCCAGTAGCTTCTGGAACAAACTGTACTGTACAGTTCTTAGCATTCTGTGCTGTAGATATACCCTATTTGCAGTTTTCCAATGCTTTGGAAACCTGGGCCCATTCTGTCTCCTAGTTGGGACTCCCCAAATTAGTTTGCTGAGATACATGCTGCTTGCTTGGGGGCACCATCTCCAGCTCCTGTCTGATTCTTCAGCCCCCAGACCCATAACTGCATCTCCCCTGTGCCTGTGCTGCAAGAGCTGCCTGCTCAAAGCAGCACCTTGGCTTCAGCTCTGCCATCWGCCTTCCTTCTGGTGCCTTTCTCCTCCACTTGGGTCACTGATGACGACTCTAACCCCGAGGCTCTGCATTCCCATGTCCGTATCTGGATTCAGTCACTCCATACTGAGCAGACCCAGTCTGGTTTTCTCAGAAGCAAATAGAGCTCCTTAGGGCTCTTATCCCAGCATTAGGTTTTAAGCTTAGGATAAAGGAATTGCAGGAGTTGGCATGGTAGGGTGGCTGCAAGCTGGCCTGGTGCCAGGGAACAGAAGGCAGAAGTTGCTTCTCTGCAAGGACTCAAGAGAGACCTTGGTGCATAATGACCTTTTTATTGTCTTAACCTAGATTTGGAAAAATCTTTGCTTAAAGCCCTGAGGAAGCTGGACAACTACTTAAATAGCCCCTTGCCAGATGAAATTGATGCYTACAGCACCGAGGAGATCACAGTTTCCAGCCGCAAGTTCCTGGATGGGGATGAGCTCACGTTAGCAGACTGCAACCTCCTGCCGAAGCTCCATATAATTAAGGTTTGCATTTGCATTTCAGCGTTTCCAAGGGGAGGGAAACGCAGAAGCCCAAGTTCACTTCTAGAGAGCAGAGGAACCCTGTATCTT
Organism: Nothoprocta perdicaria; assembly: GCF_003342845.1. Taxonomy (NCBI): domain Eukaryota; kingdom Metazoa; phylum Chordata; class Aves; order Tinamiformes; family Tinamidae; genus Nothoprocta; species Nothoprocta perdicaria. Next base: position 672,718 of record NW_020455482.1, read on the forward strand.
CTCTGAAGCTGCATAGCAGCTGTCTAGATGTAGGGACAACAAATGCTCATGTGCAAGGCCATTTTAGTAGAGCAAAGCTAAGCAGTTGCTCACATTGATGACTCTACAGATAGAATATGTGGTTTCGTATTTGGGTCATGACTGCACTCTCTAGGTATCACACAAGTATTACATGAGTAAGATTCTCTATTCAGTGCCACGGAGAAATGTTTCCCTTCGTATTTCACATGCAAGGTGCCAAGATAAATGACTTCTGTCCATGCCAATTCCTCCCCCAGCTCAAAACTCCTGCTTTGCTGAACATCACCAGTAATACCAGTCACACTGACTGGGAACACAGCACCCTTCCAGCCAAGACTCCCAACCCCCTTTTCACAGGGCTGTGGAGCATCCACACACATCTGGCAGTGCTGGGGACCAAGCAGGGCTTTGCTAGAGCTTGTCCCCAGGCTGTTCCAGAGCCAGCTAGGTGCTGGAAGAGGAAGGGACACTTTGGAAATTCATTTGGTTTCTATAAAAACACGATCACTTCAGGAAGTTGCAGTTCTGTTTTGTTAGAGGAGGAGTGGATGGAGTTTCCTTTGTGACACCTTTGTGAATGATAACTTGTCTCAGGAGACCTCATGGTTGAAACCAATCCACAGGCAGCAGCAGCAGGAGAACACAGCCCTTTCCCATTCCCTGGGGCACTGTTCAGAGGGTGAGCACGTAACAGACAGGGGTTGATCAATAGGGCCCTTGCGAAGGGAATGGCCTTGTGTCAGATGAGTGTCTCAAGCCACCCTYGCTGACCCACAGAGAAGCACTTGGTAACAGCCAATAGTTGTTCTCCCCAGCCTTGTGAAATTTAGTATTTGAAGTTTTTCTGTTTTAAGCAAAAATTTTCAACTGTGGGCCAACTTATTACTGTAAGAGTACTTTGTTCATTCTGGTTTACGCTAGTTCTCTTGCTTTTTTAAGCTCCATCTCCTCCAGGAGGTGTGGTCAACTGGCATAACTCTAGCAGAATATTTATACTAAATAAATCCTTTTGAGCGAGCTAGCTAGTTAGCTGGCTTTGTCTGTTCCACGTCTTCTTCCTTTTTTTTCTTGTTTTTCTTTTCTTTCCCCTTGCCCCCACCAAAAAGTAAATGTGAAAGACATAGGAATAGTTATAAAGAGCAAATTTCTTTTATGAAGTGTGGTGTGTAATAATTTTATTCTTTTTTTTTTCTTTTAATAAAAGGTTGTTGCAAAAAAATACAGAAATTTTGAGTTTCCACCTGAAATGACAGGGATTTCAAGATACTTGAACAATGCATATGCCAGAGATGAATTTACAAACACTTGTCCTGCTGATCAAGAAATTGAGTATGCCTATTTGGATGTTGCAAAGAGAATGAAGTAAATGGAAGATGCTTCTGTTTTTCTTTACTTCTAAGGTTTGGATGGGCACCAGCCAAGATGGAAAAAAAACAGACAATCTAAAAGAAAACTATACACTCTTCAGTGTATGTTCTGTCACTGGCCAATTCTTCTTTTACAGGAATTGTACAGCATCATTTTCTCATTCTTAAATTATACATGTACATGTTTGTGTCTCTGTACAGATGTATACACACACAAATGTGTGTGCTGCATTCCAGGTTAAAGGCATCAGATTGATACTAAGCCATTCGTTGGAGTTAGGAGAACGATGCAGAAAACACAATTAGAGAAAAAATACAGACTAGTGACTTAAAAATTACTGGATTTGGGGAAGACATAGCACTTTTTCTCACACATATCTAACCTGTTGCTATTGCTGCCTCTGATCCCTGTTCTGTATTTGTTGCCAAACTTCACAGTTAYCGCAAAGGTTTCTGTTTGCTTCTCCACAAGTATCGGAGGGCCGCAAGCCAACTCTTGGCATGCCCACAGCACCCTGGCTTATCCAGGAGAAAGGCCAGGTGGGACCACACCGGCCTCTCGGGAGCTCTCTCCTCTCTGCTGGGGACCTGTAGASCAGGTTGACAAAGAGCGACTTCCTTGGACATCGCTCGAGTCCCTCCTCGGTATTTAGTTTTTCTCAGGGCTGCATGACCTGCCCAGCCTCCTCCTTCCTGGTKGTCCCTGTCAAAGAGGGGAACACAGGCTGGCCCTGCCCTGTAGGCTATCTGATGATAAATAAATAATAAATTTGACAAGGGAGGTTTGTTTGTAGAGACAAGGAGCGGGAGAACATCTGTTCCCAGCGACTGAGGTGGGGTTGCTCTTTCCTGTCCTTCTATGACTCCCATTTATTTTGGAAAGAGGAGGAGAAGGGCTAAGCCAGAAATAGTCCTTAGTCGCTCTGCCCTGCTGGTTGAGTTCCAGTGTGGTGGATTTCSCAGGGCACCTTCATCGCCGAGAGCTTCACAGCTGACCAGAGAGGTGTCTAACCAGGGCCGAGACAGATGCTGCTGGTGCCGCAGCTGGGGGATGCATTAGATGGGCCCCTCCAGCCTTGCAGGAATGTGTGCTCGAGGCAGCTGGCAGTGGTGAGAGGTACCTTCCAGCCTGGCAGGTGAGGACCTTGGAGATGTTTGGCCTGTGAGGAGGTGCATCCGCAGCTGCCTTTCGCTGAGCAGGCCCTCAGCAGGCAAGTAGGCGTAGAAGGCGCAGCGCTTTAGCGATAGGGTTGTGTGGAAATTTCCTTTGGATGTGTTTTCCCTGTGTGTGCAGCATGTGAAAATGGCTTAAAATAGCTTATTTTGACATCTGTATCCACAAAGAGACTGTTACAGAATAATCATTCATCTTTGCCCATGTCAGACATATACCACTTTCTACAAAGCTTTACTTACAGTAGCAGTAGGTGCCAGGTATGTTGTACCTGCTTACTCCTACACACTGCATATATACAAACACACACACATATCATCCTGTGTCCTACAACTGTGAGTTCTGATTCAAACTCATACCAAAAGTGTTTGCAAACAGCATTAAATACAGAGTTTTAATTTGTCTTCTTTAGAAAACAGACACAGTATCTTTCCCTTCCCTCCTTCAGTTCTAAATTTTTGTATTGGGGATGGTAGCTGAGCAGTCACTCATCAAATATTACTAACTGCTACTTTTTATTTTCAAATATATATGTATAAATAAAATATATAAGACATAAAATCTATATACTCTTTTCATATGCCTTACAAATTTAAATATAAAATACACAAATCCATAAATAATTTGAGCAGTGTCCTGTCATTATTTCCTTGGTAATTTCCTGACAAGATACATTGCAAGAGTGGCCTGATTTTAAGAAATCAGGGGCAAAGTTTAACCAAACTTTGATTTATCTTCAAGGAATTTCCTAGGTCGCAGACTTATAGTCAAAACTGGGGAAAAAATGGATAAATACCAGATGTGTTTGCTAGTGCTGAACCAAAAAAAAAGGTAGGACCAGGACATAAGTGCTGGCCTCAGCAGTTGGCAGTGAGGAACGGCACCAAATGATCCCCAAATCAGGCACCAATGCCCAGATCAGGGGTGCACGTAGGTGAGAGCGATTCTGTCTGGTCCAGTATCAGTCACAGAAATACTAAGGATGGATGGAAATCTGTGTGTGAAAGAACTAGAAGAAACCAAGCAACCTGGCTTCAGAGAGGGTAGCTGATGGCCACAGGGCATCGTAACAGTGAATTCACCCAAAGGAACAGAAAGCAGGAAGATGAAGAGCAAAGTGAAGCTCAAAGTGAAGYTAAAGAGATAAAGAAGAACTGGAGAGGAGCCATGAAACACCCTGATAAAGAAGCGAAAAGAACAATGAGCCTCGGGAATTTACTTATTTGCCTTAGAGTCACAAAGGTTAAGACAAGATCCTGGGCTATAAGCCCCCAAACAGATCCCTGAAGGGTATAAGTGGCACATGCAAAGACCCATTTGATGCCAGCAGTGAAGAGCAGCGAGGAGGAGCAGCCAGGTAGCCCCTTGCTGCCACCTCCCACAGGGCCACCCTGCCCAGCAGCCAGCCTGGGCTCACCTCTCAGCCCCAGTTGATGGGAATCCAAATGTAAGTTGCATTTAGAGTAAGTATTACCCTCCACTTCCACAAGGTGCCATTCTCCAGAGGGATGGCAGCACATGGCCTGGCCTTGCCTTGTGCCCCAGCCCCAAGATGGGACACCAGTTCTGAACTTGTTGTGTGAAGGCTCAGCAGAGTCCTCTGTCCTGCTGTCCTGCCTGACTGGAGAGGGCCAGCAACACACCTGCCTGAAACAGCATGGGGCTGTGCGAGATGCCCCTGCTCTTGCTTTGTATACTCCAGGATAGTAATTCTTGCTTTGGGATTGTGAAGTTGGCCTCCCTTACACTGCCATCTTTTTTTTTTTTTCTTTTTTTTTTTTTAAGACATTCTCAGTCCTATCAGGTGGAGGCGAAAATCGACCTGAAATGAGGGGAAATTCTGCCCCCTCAGATACTCAGGGTGCAGAAGGTTTCTTTCCTTAAAATGTGACATTGCTTAGAGGGATGTTTGATTAAATGCTTGTGGCCCCAGATGGCTCAAAACCTGGTATTTTGTGGTCACCCTATTCCTCTTGCTCATGCAAAGGAAGAGGTTCATGGCTCCAGCCTTCTACTGTGACTTGCGTGGCACCAATGACACGACCGTTAACAGTATCTTGCAGGTGGCGTTTGCATATTTCAAGCAATACAGTGAGCAGATATGGGTAGAGATTAAAAAAAAAAAAAAAGCGGATTTGCATATAGGCTCTACTGACTGATTCTGTATAAAAAAGACCTACAGCACTGACTGACAGGAAAAAAAAGCTTTTCACATATGCACATAATCAAAACCATTCATAGTAGAAGTTCCTAATAATGTTTAGATCTTTCTAACAGCAAGTGTATTCTTATATATTAATCAAACATCAACTAGGGATCAAATGAACTTCTAAGAGACTTTAACTAAACAAATAGGCCAAGAAGGCCAACAGGATCCTGGGGTGCATTAAGAAGAGCGTCTCCAGCAGGTCGAGGGAGCTGATTGTCCCCCTCTACTCAGCCCTGGTGAGGCCACATCTGGAGACTGTGTCCAGTTCTGGGCTCCCCAGTACAAGAGGGATGTGGAGCTGCTGGAGAGAGTCCAGCGCAGGGCTACCAGGATGATCAGGGGCCTGGAACATCTGCCCTGTGAGCAAAGGCTGAGAGAGCTGGGCCTGTTCAGCCTGGAGAAGAGAAGGCTGAGGGGGGACCTGATCAGTGTCTATAAATACCTCAAGAGAGGCAGTGAGGAGGAGGGGGCGGCCTCTTCTCTGTGGTGGCCAGCGACAGGACTAGAAGAAACGGCCACAGGCTGAGGCACCAAAAGTTCCACAGGAACTTAAGGAAACACTTTTTGACAGGGAGGGTGACAGAGCCCTGGCACAGGCTGCCCAGAGAGGTTGTGAAGTCTCCTTCTTTGGAGATCATTAAAACCTGCTTGGATGCAGCCCTGTGCCACATGCTCTGGGTGACCCTGCGTGTGCAGGGGGGTTTGACTAGATGGCCTCTGAGGTCCCTTCCAACCTTAAGCATTCTATGAAATGAGAACAAGACCCTTAGCCCAAGTAAAGAACTGTCTCCTGGAGATCCCAGGGACACCTGCAGTACCCAATATTTAATCTCCAGCTCTACCTTCTTTTGTGAAACTCCCCCTCTTACTCGTCCCTTTCCAGCTCCCTCCCAATAACAGCTACTCCCTGCTCTACCAAGCACTGATGCACCTCCAGCCACCCCCATACTTCCCAATGGAGGGAGCTCTCACCCCTCATATTAACTTATTCAACACAGCTTATGTTTTACCAAGTGTTTTCTGTAGCCACATTTGCCTATTTAGGTAAGGACAGTGTTTTAGACTCACTTCAAAAAACAAAYTAGCAGAAGGGTCAACAGGTTTTTCCTACCTCTTCAGGAACAAAATGTGATGGAAAAGGCCTCTAAGGGCAAGACTGCAATTCAGCCTGAATGCAGGACATCAGCCAACGGAAGAGGAGCCGCCAGGAGAGTTCACAACACAGAGGAAAAGAGCCTGGGCCTGTATGCTGACACCTGGCATGGAGTGAGAGAGGGCTGCTCTGCAGGTCTTCATTATTTTGGCATTAAAAAAAAATGCCCACACCCAATTTCATTTCTGTCATTGGCCTCTCACGCTGAACCTGGTGCAATGCAGCCCTTGGGAGTAAACCCAGGTTGCAACTCCAGGGCGTCCCAGTTCCCTCTGAGGGCAGGCCCTGCTTACTGCTGTGATCTGCCAGGGGGTGCCCGCAGCCCCCCGGACACTGCACCCACGAGGACCTCAGTCCTGCAAAGCACARTGTGGATTTTCAACAATTTACTGGAGAATAAGCTGGTGAAATGGAGAGAGAGGTCGTGCTCCATTATTTAATGGCATGTTTGTGGAGATTGGGCTACTGGTTTCCAAATGCTTATTAGCACATGTGGCCCTCTGTTTAGTGTTGCTGGTTAAAATATATATATATATATATATATGTATTATCATTTAAAACACATCTTTTTACCTTTTCCCTTTAAACACCTAGGATACACAAGACAACTTTGGTCAGATAGTTACTTTATTAGTTGTTCTTCAACCGCTTGTGTAGGAATGTCTTCAAGGTTTGAAGATTTCTTTGCCTGCTYCAAATATCCTACTGATCAAATGGCCAGCTGACTTGAAGAATTAAACACTACTTGCGCTCAACGCCGTATTTCCAAAAACAAGCTGAAATTAAATCAAATGCAGAGTAACTAACTGTAACATATTTCCCCCAAAGCATTCTTTTTGGAAATATCTTCTAAGTCAYGAAAAAATAAACTTCACAACTGCAAATTAGTATCTATCATCCATACCCATCCATATCAGCAAGCTACTCGTGAGCATTGGGCAAACATCTAACTCTCACTCGCTGACCACAACATGCTGAATTTTATTTAGTTCAAAAGTCACACGAGTTGGTTATTTATAAGCTGTCAAGAGTCAATAAGGAGCTGCTGAGGTGAAGCATGACCCTGAACGTGCACATCAGCCAAGATTCACTGCTGCATGGTAGAGTGTTGATGAGGTTAGCAAACCTCCCCCTGAAGCCAGCCACAGCCAAGTGCTGGTACCATCTGCTGACCATCCTCCCAGAGCTCCCCTTGGGCCCTTAAAAGCTATTGAAAGATTTAGAGGGGTTCTGTGAACACTTACCATGACCTCAATAACCACACGTGGAAACCACTTCCCTGAAGACTGGGTAGAACACTGAACACAGGTAAAAGATGCTGAATACGTGGCAGGGTGGGACAGGAGGCACTTGCTATGTGCCTCGCTGCTACGTCCTCCAGTCAGCAGCCTTAACTGGCATCACTGTCCTAAACTACTTGTAGTGATTGCAAATGATAAAGCCAGATGCAGGCCCTGCTTGTGAGGAATGGAGCTAAAGCAACACGGATCCCTGGATCACATCAGCACTCAGTTTTCCCTCACCAGTGACCTGCAAAGAAGGGAGGGAACAGGACTTTCCCAGGTCCTGGCCTAAATAAGGTTTCTGATGATTAAGAAGTTCTTACTCATGAGCAGAATGCAAACAGAAAAATCTCTTCTGGAAATGAACTAAGGGAAAGAGGGAAACGCTTCATTACAAAATTTGAAAGTTGTCCAAATTTTGATTAAATCAAACCAATGAACTAAAATAAAAATAACTGTTCCATTTCAAAAAGTGAGGGCTTTTGTTTTCCTTGGATTTCTTCCTTTTGTCGTTCCCTTCCATTTTACTTTTTTCAATGCTGAAAGGGGAAAAATGAGAGAACTGCTGGGAAGGAAAAGAGGAAAGAAAAGAGGAAAGAGAAGGCCAACTGAATATCAAACCTTGTTTTTCAATTCAAGATTAGGAAAGGAAAAACAGATCTTCTCCAAACCCATGTTTTCTTCTGTTGAAAAATATTTGAAAAGCTGTTTCCAAATTAAAGAAAAATCAGAAGCTGGGCAAAAACATCAGTACCAAGCTACTAAAAATCTCTCTCCTCTCAAATGACCTGCTATGARGAGAAGGAATCTTTATATGTGAAAACCCTGCTTTGTAGGCATTGTAGGCTGCCTTGCCTATAGGATTAAGCTCAGAGCAGATCTTCTAACTCGCTCCATCATAGGACATTTGCGTTGTGTAACAGGACCATACCCAACTGCTTGGACGATACAGGTTGGACGTTTTGCAGGTGCCAGGAGGATGCTGCGTGTCACAGCCCCTGGCCTGAGGCACAGGCTCCATGAGCCTCACACRCTGCTGTGCACACACGCCTGTGGCCCCAGCAAGGAGGCTCTCACTGAATTAAGGGTGGTTCCTAGGCACAYGTGGAGAAGCACTGGAATTCTTTGGATTGTGCCCTCCTTTACTCAAGGAGCAAGTTTTTATCCCTGGGCACAAGTAGCACTAATTTATTGATTCATGTGTGTACTGGGAATATAAACAACAAGCACAGGAGCTAAAAAGGACAAGGAGAAGAGAGAGGCAGAAAAGGAGATTAAAGAGTGAAAAGGGGAAAAGGRGGTCAGATGAGACAAGGGACATGTTCTTTCTAAGTAGCAGACAGCATTTGTACTGCATATTGCCTTGTATAAACAACATTATACATATTGCCAATACACAGTGCCTTTAAAGATTTGTGCTGCTGCTGCTTCTCTCAGTCAGAACGTCTGACTGTTGCAGAGACAGACTCTATCAGTCTGTCTGTCTGTCTCTTTCTCTCAAGAATTTGCCTGTAGGTGTTCTGGAACCACACTTCACTTTGTAAGAAATGACAAGGCTAAAACAGAATTGGGGGAAATTTTAAATAGAACTCCTTTCTCCCCTCCAGAATTTAAGAATTTGCCACAGGATTATATTATAAAATATTAATGGTGGATTAGTCAAAATCATTCACTTGGATTTAAAACAATATTTCAGTTGCAAAGTTGACGTTTTAAGAGGTTTGAAAGCCAATTCAAAATGAAATATCTTTAATAAAGATCTCAAAAGAAATCATGCCAAAAATGTTGAAACACTTAATTCCTAGCCAGCTTCCTATCTCGCCCCCACTGCTGCAGTGTTTGAGTGTTCCAGAGGTATTGGCCTCCGTAACAGCCCTGTCATGTTAGGACGGCTGTTATTCTCATTTCACACTCACAGAAGGCACAAAGAAGCTGTTTCTAGTTCAGAGACATGAGGTAGACTGTGGTAAAATCAGGGCTCAGACTTTGAGCTCTTGCCCCAACCACAACAGAGCTTTCCTCGGARAGACTTCCTAATAAATGCATAGTGATTCAGGAAGGGGGGGGGGGGGTGCACAGCTCTTGTCTTTGGTAAAATAAGGCCAGAGTTGATCAAATTTGATAGTGACTAAAACATCTATGCTCTTATGACTGTTCAGTGTTTTTCAAGACCCACATCTTCTACTGTGTTGTGGATCTTGTGAACRCTTGGCATGATGAGTCTGAATCTGGAGTATGGATGGCACTAGGGACCAACCTGATGTTTCCTCTGTGAATAAATTTTATGGGAAAAAGAGATTCAGGGAGAAAGCTATGGTTTACACTAGAGATTTTGTTGCTTAGGGATTTCTAGCACCTTCTGCATGTCTTGCTATGGTACAAACATGATCCAGTAATAAGCTAGGCAAGGTAGAGCATCACTCTAAGTCCCATCTCTCTTAATTTTCCAGGAGATTGGCGATGCAGGCTTCCAGAGGCTCTTCCCAGGTGAAGGCTTTATTTCCAGCAGGCCCTTGCTCCGTTCGGTTGGATGATCAGATGGATCTTCACTTATACCTTCCTGGCCAGGAACAATACATCTGTGGGGCAATGTTGGTGAGGCAGCCTCTGGAAACTGAGAATATCAGCAACCCAGGAAACACAAAACTCACCGCCTACTTTACTGAACAGTCACAAGAAGAGCTTGCAGGTATTACACGACTACAGCAGCAAATCAGGGAAAGCACACAACTGCCTGTTCTCACCATTTCAACTCTCTTCCCGTATATTTTGGCATAAGCTGAAACACAAAATGGAATTACAGTTAGAAACTGCTCATCTGGAAGATGGTGATTCTGCTTCCTGACCACTTCAGCATGACTCAGCACTTGTGGAGATACTCCCAAGAATAAAATCACCAAAGCTGGCTCTCCCCACGGTTAGCTTTTATAGAAAAGCAGTGTTGCTTTAAGTCCCCTCAGGGTCCTTTTCTCTCTCAGCATCTGTTACATCTTTGTTTAGGGTGTGAGTCACTGAGCTGTGGAGACTTCCTAGTGAGGACAGGAGACCTCTTGGCAGATGAATGAACGTTTTATTACTTGTACACTGAGATTTACCCAATACCTTGACAACTGGACACTTTTTGGAAATTTGTGTCACCTCTGTGATCCAGACAGAAGGATTTGATCCCAAATGCTGTTTTCTTCACAAGCAGTCAAACCACTAGCTCCTGGCTATGCACAGACAGTGACAGTGTGTTTTAACCAACAGCAACACCACAGCTGCAAGTACCTAGCTTTACATAAGGCATTAGTTTGGGTCTGGGACTCTGCTTGATCTTGCACACACTTATTTTCAGCTTTAGGCATTTGTTCTGTATTTCACTTATGGCTAGTAGACATCCTAGCTTGGGGTTTTTTGCTTTTTACTTGCACAAAAGCTGCCTTCCAAGATACTCAGAGTTGACTTGAGGCTCCAGGAAGGTAGTTTGATGTCCTGAAGGGTCACTGAAATCGTTCAGGTATAGAAATACTTACAAGATGATCTGAATGCCCCAGACATAAACTTAGATCAATTCAGGCAGAGCCCTCTGCTCACAATAAATACACCTACAAAAAATGCTACTGGGTGATGGAGCAGCTTTGTCAGTGACATGATCATCACACGCCAATCCAGCTGTCTGTAAAGTGGACAGGCTTTATAGCCTGTATATAAAGAGAAGGCATGTATAGCATGTATATAAAGAGAAGGCATAAAAATCAGATAAAATTCCCTAATACTGAGACATCTGCTAAACTTGACCTGAGAAAGTTGCAAATGCCTCTGTTTTTGGATTGTTGGGTAGCTGGGCGGTTTGTAATTGAGAGTTTATATGGCTTATGGTTAAGCAACATTTACTGCTGCTTCTCATAGCAGGATGTTCGTGCTATAATTTAGAGCAATGCTCAAATGCTTCCAGGCTTTCATTTTTCTTTAAACAAAACCAGTTAACAGCAAGGTTAACTTGAGCCTTGCAAATAAATTYCATTTGTTGCTTCTATTTGCACACTTTCACCTCCCATTAAGTTAAACTAGACTCCCTGGTGCTTTTTTTTTGTGTAGAAGTTTCACAACAAGACTATGGATAAATACTGCACTTGCACTAAATGAGCTTATGACGGAAGACTTAAACCCATGTATAATATCTTAGCCAGCAGAATGTTAATCTAACACACTAGAATACAGTGAGGAAACAGTCATTTACAATTAGCATGATGCTTAAGGTATACTTTGGTCAGGTTATGTAACATGCAATTTCTGAAGCTAGAACATGATCTCAAAAGCGTTACAAAGGAAAATGATTTACCCCTCCGGGACCTAAAAGCAAAAGATCACTGGTGCAAGTAGAAGTCAATGGAAATTTTGTGGCTTGTGGCTTTGTTTCTTGATTAAATTCCCCCTGAGTGTGTTTTTGCTTCCAATTACACTGAAACCTGACCTATGCTTTGCAGATATTATCTTTATCTCTTAAGTATTTGAGTCATACTGAGTCACTAGCGTTGAAAGACATGGCAAAATGCACTAGAAATAAAACATGCAGAACCAATACTAATGAATGAGGTGCCATTAAAATACTCCCAACACTCCAGAAAAGTCTGAATTGACATATTGCTTACGGCAGGGTTTTTCCAGCTCGCTTTTCTCTCCATTTTTTAATTTCTTCAGAAAGAAGTATCTCTAAATCTCTGAGACCTTGCATGGCTGCAAGACCTTCTAGCGCAGAAGGTCTTTGGAATACACAAATTTCGTCATTTCCATTTAAACTAAAATCAAGATGTTTTGCTGTGCATAAGGAGAGAACTTCCTTTAGTTCTGTTGTTCTCCATCTCCTTCCCAGAAAATTTTCCCACAACATTCAAACATCCTTGTACCCTTTCCTTAGAAGAACACATTTACAAACAACAATCAAGGGAAAAAAGAAAAAGGAAAAAAAAAAAAACAAACACTTTACCTTATTCAAAAAGGTACTTGCTACTTTTTGTTACTGCATTATAGAAACAGGCATAAAAATAATAGGCTATATAAAACACTTCCTAAAATGAGTAGCAGATTTGCAAACCTCCAGATGGAGCAGTTTTTGGCAGTTACCTTTGACTCCACCTATAATCCGGTCTCCCACGGGACTGGCACTTTTTTGTGCCTCGTCAAACGCTGACCAAATCTTCAGTGTCCTTACTTGTTCCTCAGCTGCAGGCATCTCCARTGCCGTCTGCCTTGGAGCTTGGTTTGAGAAAAGAAAGAAAAGAAGTGTTATCACCTTCTTAAACGTCCCGTACAAAACAGCATCTAGGACTCACCCGGACCTTGCATCAAATCGTCCTCCTTAGTCTGCTCTCTCTGCAGGTTTTTGCCCTTAACGAAAGGTCTAGCCCAGCTCAGTGGCAGAGTTTGCTGCAAAGCACACAGCCTTAACACGCAGAATAAAAAGGCTGTTCTTTATTAAAATGAGTRCAACAACTTTGGCGACCTAGCTCTTTAGACACATCTGTAGGACTGTGGCTGTAACTTCACCTGAGAATATCTTGCTCTGTATCTTAGTTATCCCTACTATAATACAAAGAAAGAAAACGTTCTCTATACTTTTGAGTTACATCTGTGATCTCCTTCTTTATACCTGCTTGCTTTAAGCTGCACCCTTGATAGCAGACTGGTATTGTGCTGAGATGTTCTGTGAGATGTCATGGGGATCCTGAAGCACATCTTACCTGTTAGGAGTTGTGGTTTTTCAGGCAGAACTGGAGAGGCGGCTGCTAGAAAACCATTGGAAGCAATTGTAGCAATAAGGATATTAGCGAGGACACTGGCTGCCATGGTGGTTAAACGAAATCCTCTGAGTGCTTCGGCCTGTGCYGTGAGCACCTTTCAACCAAGCTTGTCAAAACTCCATGCACATTTTCTCACTGGCTGAATGAACCATCCCATCTCTTGCCTTATAAACCCTTGACCTTCCCTCATTACCAAGACAATAAATTTTACATRCCATTCCACTTCAAAGACCTGTATTTTGACATTTGGTGATGTTCCTTTTTTCTCTGTTTTCCAAGGTTTGCTTCGTGCCCTAGTAATAACCCTAATAATAGAGTTACCAGCGTCAGAGCCCTTTCTGTGCCTGAGCAAACACATGAACTCGGTGTTATCACTGCTTGAACAGGAGACTCTCAAACGTGTGTAAACCCTGTGATTGAGCTCTAGCAGCAGCACGGGGGCAATCTTCCCGATTCACAGGGCCAAGGCTCACAAAAGAAAGAGGGGTGCAAATTCAGCAGCCAAGTCTCAGAAGCCAAGCCCCAGTGAGGCCGGCTGCCAGCAGGGCRAACAGTGAAGAACTGAACAAACAGCAAAGCCTCCAGCCTCTGCCATGCGCTCCTGGGGACTCGATYGCAACGTGGGCTGAGGCTGAAACCAGCCTGGGTGAATCCATCAGAAGCAGGGCTAAAACACTCRGCTGCTGGCAGCCAAAGGGGAAGCAGGAAGGATCCACCCTGCCTCCACTTGCAGGGGTGAAAGTCAGGAGCTTTCCTCCTGTGTGTCACGGGGGCTGCGTGCCAGAGAAAATGCTGCAAGGTGCTCTCTACGTAGCAGGCCCTTGAAGGTGCAGCACAGGGCTGTTACCCCCAGCATCCAGGGAGTGTGACACGGGGAAAGGGAGTTCCAGGACGGTACTGGGAGCGAGAGGCAGCTCCGGGTTAGCACTGGCGTTTGGGTGGGCAAAGGCTCTCTTTCATCCCCAGCACAGGGCTGCAACATGGTGCATGCAGTTGACCTCACACATCCACTTACTGGATTCCCTCTCTGGTGCTTTTCTGCAGCCCGTTTCTCTCAGGCAGGCAAGCATGACCTAGGGTCAGGGAAAGAAGCCTGAAATCCATATGAGATTCCCCAGGCATAAAGAGGAGGCTTAAAGCAGTGCTGAGCGCGAAGTGGAGTTCTTCTTTTGGATATTTTCACCATTTTATCCTTTTTCTTTAGTGAATATATGAACTGTGCTGCCAGCATGCTGCTGGTGAAGGACTGTTCTTCTGACTGAAAAAAGAAGTGCTGAGGCATCCTGGAAGGACGCCTGTGATCCAGCCTGCTCCGCAGAGGGATGCCCAGGAGGTGAGCAGGCTGAACCTGAGCCTGGCGTGAGGATCGCTCCTGGCTCTGGGTTTGTGCAAGCGGCCACAGTGGCGGCTGTTTGGTCGTGCTCCCCTGTGGCAGGTTGCAGGAGAGCAAATGCTGCAGCCACACACTGCCTCCTGCTCACTGGCAGYTTCTTGAAAACGTGCTCAGAGCTGAGCATGAACAGATTTTGCTGTGCTTTTGGCTAAGGAAAACACACAAAAAAGGTCCAATGAATTGTTTTGACGGGATCCTACATAGCCAGTATTTAAGAAAGAAGCCGAAGCTTCTGTTTGGGGTCTTGGGCAGGGAATGGCCAGATAATCTTCATTTCCTTGTATAACCCTTCTGTCAAGACTTGACTGGCAACAAGGAGCTGAGTTCAAATCTTCGGGGTCACTTCTAAAACACCAGCTCAGATTTCCCTCCAAAAACCTGGGAAAATTAAAACTGATCTGCCTGGTGCTCAGCAAGCCAATTTTCTTCATTAGCAAACGTGACTCAGTGAGCTTAACAAACAATGTTTTATATTAATGGGAGAAAAGAAAGGTAGATAAACAGCAAAACAGGCAGTGACTAACTCCTAATATATTATTACTATTATTTCAGTCCTCTTTGAAGGCCTGTCCTCTTTGGTTGGGTCTGTCGTGGGCTGCACCCTTCCTTCCCCACTTTCCATCCAGTTTGACTTTGTCAAGTCTTGCTGGTCCTCTGCTCAAAATTAGCCCTTCCCTATTGCCATTCCTCACTCCAGGCATTGCTAGGAGTTTCTGTTTTCCCAGTTCTTCAATTGGACCGCAGCAGTATCTCAGGCTTCTCCCGCTCCTGCATGTTCAGGAATCACTTCAACCCATTCTTGTCTCTGACTTTGGAGACAACCTCTATCCTTTTAATCAAAGCCTTTTTCTTTTGCCCCTCTGCTCTATTGCCATTGGTTTTTGGTTTGTTTTCTTGTTTTGTTTTTATTTTTGTTGAGATACAGATCTTTTGYTTCCCAGAGCCTGATGAGGGTGATCAACTCACCCTAGGGACACTCAGGCTTTGGACCAGACTTCTATCCGTGGTTAAACTACAAACATTATTTACTTAATTATACTCTATTTTTTTCTTTTCTTTTTTTTTTTTCTTCCTTTTTTTTTTTTAATCAGAAATGCCTCCCAAATACAATGAAATAATACATGCAAAGGGTACATGTTTCAGGCCTGCCAATGGGTTCTTTTCATTCCTGCCCGCCTCCACCAGGAGTCAGTGCAGTATTCCTCATTTCTCAAATTTTCTTTGTGTTGGTGAGAAAACCATTCTCTCTTTGAGGCTGTGTGTTAAGACAGGGTTGACAGTTGTCAAATTCAAAAGAAAGAAAAAACATCCTGACAACACATCTGCAGACAGGGCTGCACAGCCAGGGGCCRTTTGGCTGGGTGCAGATGGCCCAGGTCGGCAGCATTTCCATGTAGGAACCTCAGCACTTCTGGAAACTTCTGGAAACTTCTGATGGAGAAGCTGCCCAGGCCTGCATGCTTGTATGGTGCTTGCTAGTTGTAATAGATGTTCCTAATTATTATATAGTCGTCYGAACTTATAATGCTTAAAATTATGGTTCATGCATATCTAACTCTTAGGGGAGCTATGAAGATTTCCCCTATGCATTAATGATTCTGAGAAATTTAGCTTACTATATTTTGAAGTCAGATATACCCAAGTAAGAGAGAGGAGATATTTCATATGCAGGAGGTATTTAAATCTGTGTCTGTTAGTTTCATTCTACCACAAGAAGGCTATATTCCSTCCCATGAAAACATGTGGACTTGAGAAAATGCACCTGCTTCATTCTACAGCTTTTCTTTTGAGGTCCCAGATCAAGCCGAAGTCTGTATGCCTGATTTCATGCACATGTTAGTACAACTACACCTACATCTGGAATTGGTTAGTATTACAAGTGAAGTGTGGCAGTGAAACACAGCATCCACCTGCATGCTACCGAGAGAAATGCAACCTAGCTTATGTGGCTGGGCAGCACATTGCTTTGCAAGAGTAGGTCTGTACCAGTGTTTGAGATAAGCAGAATATATCAGTTGAGTGTTTGTTTGTTTGTCTTTTAAATTTTGGCTATAGGCATCCTGGCTGGCCACCTAGGAAATGTATGTCCTGCCTTTCCATAGTGCAAAATGTATCAGAAACAACGGATTACTAGCTCTGGGGATACACTTTGGAACCGAGCAGAAAATGCAGCAGGGATCTTGCAGAAATCATAGAATCATTAYGGTAGGAAAAGACTTTTGAGATCATTGAGTCTAGTGGTAAACTCCTCAATACCGTGCTTGCTAAACCATGTCCCTAAGCAACCCATCTACACATTTCTTGAACAGTGCCAGGGATGGCGACTCCACCACTTTCCTGGGCAGTCTATGGAAAGATTTTTCAGAACACCTTTTACTTCAGTTTCACTGAAGACCACAGGCTAATCTCATGGATTTTTGCAATTCARTAAATAAATAATGTAATTTGGGATAATGGAATCACAGAATCACAGAATGGCTGAGGTGGAAAAGGACCTCTAGAGATCATCTAGTGCAACCCSCCTGCTCCAGCAGGGACACCCAGAGCACGGGGCACAGGGCGGCATCCAGGTGGGTTTTGATTATCTCCAGAGGAGACTCTACAACCTCTCTGGACAGCATGAATAGTATTTCCATTTACAATTTCAAACTGCTAAATCAGTATTTCATTAAGATGACAGCTTTCTTTCATTACAATTGTTTTGTTTGTTACTGTGTAGCTCTACACATTTTTATTTTTTTTAGGATTTCATAAATCTTAGTTTAAAGTGAAATGTAATCACTGGGAAAGGTGATAGTTTGCCTGGAGACAAGCAAACTCCTGAGAAGAACTTGGGTCCCTGCAGTAGCAGCTTCTCTCACTCAGCCCTGCCGCTCTTGCCTCCGAGCTGCCTCAGGAGGGCCCAGCCAGGCCATGAGCAGAAGACTCATGGGTTTGKAGAAGACTCAGTAGAAGTTTCCATTAATTTCTAGTGAGTCCTTGACTCCTCTCCAGAAGCTCCAAGCGCACTGTCATTAGTGCTAACTGTGGTGCACTTTCAATGAAACACAGGTATCTGTAACAGCAACAATGACTGGACTTCACCACAAATCTTTGTTATTGAAATAAGAACTTGTTTTCTTGACTTTATATATACATATATATATATAATTGTGATTTTTGATATCCAGGCTCTTATATCAGGACACAATGAAGGTCAGCTGATACCTGAGTGCCATGAGGGTGACCCCATCACAGGCTGTGTCCTCACCATTGGACACCATCTGCCCTTACCATGGCAGGTGGAAATGGTGACAGCCCCTGTCATGGAACARGGGTGAACCAGGCTGGGAGCCATCTAGGAGACCCAGTCAGAAGCGGAGAGAGATGGGGCTGGGGACAGGTCTGGAGACGAGGCTATGGTACGTGGCCAAAGTCCACCCAGCAGACAGAGATAGGGCTGGGGACAGGGCACCTGCAGGGCAGGGACTGAACTGAGCTGAAATGGGGTCCTGAGCAATGGTAGGGTGGAGACCCCAGGTGAGGCTTCATGAGGCTTGACAAGGCCATTAAGGCCTATTAGGATCCTTGGGCCCCCATCATTATCCACCAGAACAGAATTTCTGATTTTGATCAACAAAAACAAATTTCGCTATTTTTTCAAACAGTTTAACTTTGCTATTCTTTGCAAGAATTGAATTATATCAAACTTGCCACTGAGTCTCCCTAAAGTGTTTCTTAGATGCAGGTCAGAATCCAACCTCTATGTCTGAATGTCTACAACTTGAGTATAGAATTTAAAATATGTTAAGACCTAGGTCAAAGTTTTCTCAAAAAGACAAGATTTATTGTAAAAACATCTGCTATTGTTGATCCTGTCTTTGCCACCTGGAACAGTGAACTTAGGTGGATTTGACACTTGCTATCGTCACAGTGAAGTGGTAATTCATTCACTTTTGAAATAAAGACAAACTTGTAGAAGATAAAATGTTGTGAGCTGGTACCAGGTTGTTAGCTGGTACTTTCTTATGATCTTCAGATTAATTTGAATTCCACTGAAAAAAAGTCGTAAATCTCAAGCATTGCATCAGATGTACCTGGAAACTGTTCGATCCATGTCGTCACAGGGCTCAGTGAGGCCCATGGATCAGACACAAAGCATTTGGCACTCCAAAAGTTTGGATGTGAARGAACAGGAGGCAAACACTGAGTACTAATACTTTGAATATTTGTTGAATGGATAGGAATTGGCTTTCTTAAGGAACAGAAAGCTTCCAATCAGTCCGCCAAGTCGTCTGATGCATTGCTGAGATTAGAGCCATAACACAATATTGCAGACAACCTAGCCTCTTTGCTTTGAACCTCATATTACAGTCAATTTACAACATTTTCAAAGCATCCAGGTCTCTGATGTGGCAATGAGAAGCTCTTCTGAACTATTTCCCATAGGGATATATTTACAGCTCCTGACAGTTTTGGTCATGACTTCTTCAAATTTATCCCTCATGAACACTTATGGATCTGTCTGCTGATGATTTGCTTGGTTGCATGACTGGTACATTCTCAACTAGCTAATCTGTCTGGAAGGATCAGGATTTCCTTCTAAATGGGCCACAATCACAAGGTCCAGGCCCAAAGATATAATACAACCGGGACTACATTCAGTAAATTAGAAAAGCCTCTTATTGGAAAGCTAAGTATGAAAATAATTCTTTTCTTTAGAGTTAGAGATCTGCAGTTACTGTGAGCTTGTAGATAATCCCTCTCATCTCAGCCCTACTCCTGAGCCTTTTCTTCCTTGGATTTCACCTCCCCGGCAACGTTTTGATGTCCCTCCCAACGTTTCGGGCTGCTCCAAGGGCATCCTTCCCGAGTTGTACTGCTCAAGTGCCCCACAAGGTGGCAGAGTGGGGAACAGACTTTTTCCCAGACAGGAAAAAAAAAAAAAAAAAAGAGTGAAGAAAGGATGAAGTAGCTGAAACTTCCAAAGAAACGCCAGATGGACGCGTTCCATTTTCACAGGAGATACATAGCTATATACACCCTTGGCATGGCTTTGAAAAGCTCATCCAGCAGCAATGAACACAGTAGGCGAAAATGTCTTGCAGACGAGGTCAATGGCTCTTCTTAATTTCCCTTCTGTCAGAGGGAAAAGCGCGCAGTTATTCTTTCTGGAGCTACCCCTGATGCTCATCCAGCCCTCCTGGTCGCGCTCAGTCGCGGCCCTGGGCGGTCGGGGCAGCTCGCGCTCCTGCTTGAGCTCTCCCCTTGAGCCCAGCGCCTAGTTAAAACTTTATATAAGGACCTTCTACACTTGCACCCAGCAGGGCAGCACCATATGAAGCAAGAAATGGTCTGCTAAGCTGGCAGGCACCAAGTGAACGCTGCCCTCTCCCCGAAGAGTTTCGAGAGGGTATCAAAGAGCACCCAGGTGGGCAGCAAAGCGCAGGGCCCTGCTGCAAGGGCCGAGGTTTTAACCACCGTGCGTTTAACGCCCGTCGGCGGCGGGCGCTTGGTTAACGCCCACATGTGGGCAGGGGGGGGAGGCGAGCGGCGAGGCGGGGGTCGGGGGCGCCCTCTAGCGGCCCGCGCGGGAGCCGCGGGAGCCGTTAACGGCCGCGCGCTCACCGTTAACGGCCGCGCGGGAGCCGTTGGGCGCCGCTCTGCTGCGAGGCCCCGCGGGCGTCGCGGAGCGCGGCGGCTTCCAGCGGGGCCGTCCCACGTAGCCTGGGCACCCTCAGGGAGAGGCTGCCTCCCCCTCAGGGTGGCTCTCCCAGCGTGTGTCCACCTTGCTTTTGCAGCCCACTGGTCCTCCTCGTTCCCTCTCTCCCGTCCCCTCTTCTTTGGCYGTATAGCCTCCATGTACTTTAGACAGCAGCTCTGTTCCTGAAGTTTTTAAAGTTCTCTCCCTTGTTTCCCATCTTTGGTGAGCTCTCAAAGGCAGTGGGAGCCCCACCGGAGACAGCTGGAATCGCTGTCCTTGTGCTGGTGCTTATCCCTGCAGCAACGTACACCATGTAGCTGCAGAGGAGTGGGCAGCTCTTCTCACCTTGCACTAAGGGCTCCGCATGCAGCAGGAAGACCATGGTACCAGTTCCAACCTGTGCTTGTAGTGAGACACTACAGAAGTCCTGCTCTGGCAGGACACCTAAGGCTAGGCTGAGACTGACCCCATTGCTTGTCAGAGCCTTCAGAAACAAACCCCAGAAGAAGAGTTACTCTATTCCTAGCACAGACCAAGTGCCACAAGCTGCACCGCGATAAATACACYAGTGTGTCTGTTGGCAGCATTAGCTTTGAGTGACCTGCTGCTTTCAAAGAAGTTTCCCTTTCCCTCCCTACGCCTAAAAGCCAGCCTCATCACTTCAGAGCTTGAAAAGCTAGAAGGAGCCATTAAAATCCTCTGACCTGAACATTTTTAGCACAGACCGTCAGTACAGTTTGTATTTGAAATTTCATCAGGAGGCCAAATGGGTGTGGTAACAGCCCAGATTTTTATGTTCCCAGGGCCCGCATCCATGACAGTCACAACCTCCACCTCTTTCCCCCTGTTAAGTTCCTCCACTTGCAAACAGGGAAAAATAATTCCCTCTTCCATACACCCCGGCTCAGCCATTCTCCAGGAAGACCTGAGTCAGTTGTTTGGTACCTAAATCAAATACCTGAGGAAGGTGGGGAAGAAGGAGACAATTGCTGGAGGGAGACATACAGTTACTAAACCAGCCTAATGTAAACAAGATCTAAAGCAAGAGTTCAAAGTTATTAAAACTAGGGGAAAATGCCAAAGAAGGRAATTCTTCTCTGTTCAGTCACCTAGCTCCAGAGCCAGCCAATGAAACTTGCTTTGCCATCCCTCGGAGATGATTTACGAGCATGTTTTGAAACGGCAGACAACAATAACAACAATGGGCCTCTCCTTGGACCTATTCATCAGTGGAGCCCAAAGTGCTTCTTTGCAAAGGTCATTCTCACCACCCATTTGCACATGGGGAAATTGAGGCACAGGAAGGAAGAGATTTCCCTCAGCCCTCAGCAAGTGGGAGAACCAGGGAAAAATCCTTAGTCACTGTGCTGAGCTATGTCAAGCATAAGGCTACCTTTTGGAATAGCAGCTGTGCCTGGGCACCAGGCACTGCAGTGGAGGGAATTTAGCCCCTCATTGTGCTGTCAGGTGTCTGTAACACACACACATTCATATGAAAAAGAAACACCTCTGATGAGACTGTTGAGGGATGGATATGAGCCAGAGGAGATGGAAGAGCACGATTGGGTGGGAGAAGTAGAGAGAGAGCAGTTCCAACAGACGGAAAAGGGGGGCAAGGACAGAAATATCTCTATTTAATAGAGCATCATAACAACTGACAAGGAGATAAGGAACTCGTGGGAGTTGTGTTTGTTTTAAATGATGCGTCTTACCAGCAACTGGGAGTTCATGAYGCTAAACAGTGTGTGAACTGTGGTGCCAACAAGGAAAGAAAGGAATTTAATTCTGAAAGGTGCCATGCACTCACTGTAAGAAGTTGGGGTTATTCTTCTCTTTACAGCATCTTTTTCCAGTAACTTTACAGGGAATAACCTAGTTCCTAGGATGGTTTTGCTCTAACATATGGTGATTTGTTTATTTTATCAGGGATAGAAACAAAGCTTCAGAACTTTTCCCTTTTTCAGCTATTTACAGCTTCCTGCACTGGAAGGAGGAATCAGTCCCTGGGCACTACTCATTTCTTCACACCTCTTTCATAGACACATGAAAAGACTTCTTTTTAACAGATCTCTCTCCCTCTTTTTTTTTTTTTTTCTGTTAGAACTGTTTTTTTCTTTTTAAGTTGCAAAGTACAAGYGGGAAGGATAGGAACAAGGAAACGTAATTTTGCTTATTTAAAGATCTGGAATAAATTTGACATATCCCCCCTCCTCTCAAGACAGCCCAAACACAACTCACTTCTCCCTCATGCCCAGCTGTGTTGCTGAAACCACCAAGACTCCTGTGGGAGGCAAACCTCAATATGCTGGCTGATACTGTYGCCGATGGTCAAAAATATTCCTCATGGAAGTCACTGCAGGGCTCTCTGTCTTCCACCCACCCTTCTCTGTGTGCACCATTGRTTGTATTTGAAAGACTTGAAGAGTGGCAAAATTCACCACTCCCAAGCAGAGAACCTCAACAATGAGTAACTCCTTTTCTCATCTTTAATGCAACCACATCTGTTGAATGGAGGCTTGGGAACCTTTTGACCATTTGATTTAATTGTGTAGAAGGTACTGCAAGATCTGGACAAATGATGCAAAGCTTTAAAATCTGATAAGCAGGCACTGAAGAGTCATGGAATGGTCAGCTCTGTGAGACAGGGAGCAATGGAGATGTAACAACAAACAATGGCCCGAAGACCAGTGTTTGAGGCATGGATGGAAAACAACATGTTTTTGAAAAGTGGCTATATACCTACAGTGTCACCTTTCAAACTCTGTTTCATGATATTCTTCTACATTTCTACATTTCTACACTTCTACATTTCTTCCTTTTCATTCCTTCCTCATCTCCCATCCTGTTGGATGTCCTCCTCCTATCCTATGGACTGATTTGATCTGGGACTTGAGGAGTTTGTGCAAGCAAACAAATGTGAGAAAAAGCCACCTCCGAAGGGTGAGGAAGAACACTGACAAGTATCTGTRCTGGAGGAAAGAAGACCTTGCAGAGATGGATTGAAGCCAAATACCAATTCAGCTATAGGCTGCTCACAAACACAGGGTAGCCTGACAGCCTTAAGGTCTRTTATACTCTGTGCATAGGACAAATGCACGTCTGCTTGGCCGACAGGTTCACAAGTTACTACCCATTTATTAACTTTATCCTCAGGTGAACTTAAGAGAAGTGCAACCCCCCAAAAATGGTGTCTGAAGAAGAATTAATGTGACTTTAGAAAGCAGAAAGTGTCAGGCTTGGCTACCTAGCATTGGGGAGGGACATAAGGATTTCCCGAAAGGTGATATGCAAAGAGACCCAGGAAGGATAAGAACTATAGGTCATCACAGAGACATCTTATTAATTTCAAAGGGAATAGGAGAAGAATACAAATTCTCTGCTACTTTAACACATTAGATTAACACATTAGGTTACTTTAATACATCTAGTCTGCATCAACTAACCAACCTAACATTGTTAGCACTCAAGGTCTTCCAAGTGAGCCCTTAAGATTGCAGCACTGAACGACAGCCAGGAGGCCTGTCTAGGAAGAACTTTCSTCACTCCTACCTGCTGTTGGTTGGAAAATACCTGTGATGAACCTGCTGCTCTTGGTGGAACAAGCTTGCTCACCCCAGTGATATCCCTGTAGCTGCTGAGCAGCAGCCCGGCCTGGTTCCCACAGAGCGAGGAGCTTGGAAGCCCCAGCTAAGCTGGCAGGCCCTAATCTTTGGCAACCCAGATCACTTTGGTTTCAGCATTTTCAAAAGGTTGTGACTGAACATTATTTTGGGACCACATGATTTTTGCTGAGTGCAGAGAGTTTTGAAAATGTTACTTCTCGCGCTGAAACAGAACAACTGCCCTTGCCCTCTTCCAGCCCCCATATCGTAATAGCCTTGGGATGGACCTACTGGCATTTGTGATCATACATATTCTAAAATTGTGTGCCCTGGCCTGAAATCTTTGGGCTCTGAGGTCAGCAGGAGGCTGCAGAAACATGAGGTGCTGGTGGAAGAGGTGAGAGCAAAATAGGAGAAGAAAGGGAATGGGGAATTTCGCTTAATAATATCACCCTCTCCTCACCTCCAGATTTCAGTTGCAATTTTACACAAACCATAATAACCTGCACTGYCTTATTTCAGAGCAGTTCTTCATCATAAACACTTAGGGGAGGGACAATGAAGTTTGTCCCTGGCTACAGGGGCTTGACGCAGCGACTGTGCTGTCCCAGTGGAAATCAGCCGCGCATCAGCCCAGTGGGAAGGACTCCTTGGGCACCTGGGTTTCTGGTTTGAGAAAAGGGGGGACGGGGCAGTGCAGCCAGCACCCCCACACCTGGCGTCCCCATAAGCACCCGCAGCCACGGGGGAGCTCCGGGGGCTGCAGGCTCCCTCGGACAGGGCTCCCCGCGGTGCCCACCCGGYGCCTCACACACGGCAGCAGGGGTAGCTGCCCCCCAGTGCCCACAGGACAGCTACGGATGCTCCTGCTTTCGGGGCATCCGAAACTGGAGCAGCCAGGGGTGTTTTTTACGTGCCACAGCAAACAGTTCTGCACCGGCAGCKAACAGGTTCTCTCTCCTGTGACAACCTTCCTATCCTTAGGAGCCAGCGTTCCGCAAAGCCCACAAATCAAAGCTAACCCCCTCCCTGCTCCGAAAGCAGGCTATGTTTTAAATCTGTGTATTAGATTTTCTTTCTAAATTGTTTTATCCTCCTCTTGCAAACCCAAACAATTCCCAGACAGTGACTCGTGCTGACTAATCCAGTCTGGGAGACTTCTAGGTGTCCCTGTAACTTAAAACCAGCAAACAAGCTTCCTAATTCAGTAGCTAGACATTCCAGCGAAGACCTGCCGGTTCTGTGCTTTTATTTTGCTTCTCCTCAGGGTTAGACGCGCTTTTATCTGCGCCGGGCCGCCCTCCCCCAGCAGGCAGGAGCTGCGAGGAGCTGTAATTCGGACATTCCTTCCCCGAGATCCTGCCCGCGCTGCAAGTCGTGCTCCGCAGGGCATCCCAGCGGCAGCGCTCCCGTGAGCCCTCGGCAGAGTTAAGCGGCGAAAAGAAGGGGKAAGAAGGCAGTGCCTAAAGTAATAGCTGAGACATGTTCCCAAATCATCTTACAGATCTGCAAAGCCCAGTGTTGTAAAAAGATACGGGGCTGCGTTTGAACTATATTTTTGGCCCATTTACAGTGCTGGACTGAGTCATATTTTAGTCATGTCTGGAAACCGCAGTGTCATTACAAGGTCTTCCAGTACCCTAGCGCTTGCAGCAGTGGTAGAGTTATGAGCTGTAGGTGCTGTGAGTAAGATTTGTCCTCGAGCAGATAGCGCACGTCTGCTGTCAGTCCTGTGGCTGCACATGCTAAAGCAATAAGGAGCTGCTCAGGGGAGGCGGCGTCACTCCTGGGCTCAGCAAACGGCACGTGACACCAGGCAAGCGTTGCGAGACAAGCCTCCGAGGTGGGGGAAAAGCCACATAAGGCAGGGGCAACCTACGTGCGTTGCCTTTCTAGGACACCGGGGCTGAGCTGCACGGTGCCTTGCAGGCTGATGGTATGCAATGAGCTGCTTTGCTCCTGAGCCTCGCTTCAGGATGCCCCTCATTGTTCAAGCCAAACAAAGCAGTGTGGGAGAGCACCCGGCACAAACGTATCTATAACTAAAGGCCACGGGGGCCATGCGGCTGTGAGGCACCACAAGAGGCCAAGAGTCTTTTGCATCCCCCCTTGCCTGCCTCTCCTCTCCCAAAAAGCAGCCTCCAGCCTTTGCCTCCTCCACCTTTGGGGCCCTTTCCCCCTTCCTCGCCTCAGACAGGGGTGTGGGGCTGCACGAGCCTTTCCCAGCTGCCAGGAGAAGGAGCAGGGAAGTTGCACAGGGCGCCCTGCAGGGCAAGTGGTGCTGCYGCCACTGCCAGGACACAGCCCTGCAGAGGCCTTGAGGCCTGGCTGGCCCCAGGAAGCTGCTGCTCCCAGCAAGGCACTGCTCTTCCCATGGGGATGGGAGTCTCAGCAGCATTGAGGAAGGACGCACATCAGGCCAGAGCGGCCATCGCAATCCTGTGCTTGCTCTCCAGTACAAAAAGGGATCTCTTCCAGTCCACCCTATGATTTTAAAAACTAGCCGCAAATACAACTGCTGAGAGGCCCCTGGGTAGAGTCTTCTTTTGTTTTGACTCTCACTATTTGTAGCTTCTCTCCCTGTTGTGTTAAAGTGAGGAATGAGTACGTGCTCAATCATCCACCTCTGGAGAAGTCCTCTTTGGCTTCAGAAGGTAAGGAGAAGAACATGTGTGGTAAACCCTTGCAAAAAATATAAATGCAATATTGGTAGGATGACATGGGGTTGTGTCAAGGTCATACGGTCATATGGAGCAGAGTTACCAGTGACCACATCAGAGTGGCTGCTAGAGGTGCCTGATTCTGACCAGTATATGATTAAGAGCGCTAATTCACCTGGATTAGAAATGTTAGTATCTGGAGTTCAGTAACGCGCCTCTCTTAATCTCCTGACCCTAGTCTTAAAAAGATCACATGAATCATCATTCGAGAGATGCAGTGCTACCTGGCAAGGTGTCAGGGAATTTCTAACAGTTTGTTTTATAGCTTGTTTCTCACTGAGAGTGGCAGATGAAAGTAAATCTTAATATATGCTTTACTGCCTAGGAGGATACGACACCACTGAAGCTTCTTTAACATAAGACAATAAATTGTGTAGGGCCAGTATTGGAAAATATTTAATGTGTGTGTATTGTACATATATGTACATATAGATATAGGTAGGCTTTCAGACTGACCTTTCAATACGAACTACTTTTTCCCCTTGATTTTGACATCATATTTCCCCCGTGTCCATGTTGCATTAATGCTACTGCTTCATTATTTACTTTAGAGAGAAAAACAACCAATGCATCTCATAAGTAATATCACTAACTCAAATTGTTTTGATGCTTTTGAAGTAAGGCTCAGCTCATAAGCATACAACAGGATCCAACCTGAGTGGAAAAAGATGAAGGGAGAAAAATGAGAGCTACCGACAGTCTTTGAATACTCAGATTTAATCAAGAAGCCAAAGATATAATGCAATTACTCAGCCTATATATACCCAGTGTCCCATTTCAGTCCTATTTTGATAGTCCTGTTAGATAGAAGGCCACTCCACAGAGGAAGAATGACATTTTATGGTAAAAAAGGAGAAAAAAAAGTCAATATAGGGAAACTAGTTTTTGATGCTGTGACATATCATCAGTATCTTTCATCCTTTTTCTCTGACAAGTTATTTTCTCCCCAGTGAAAGAACGCGCCAGGCCCACGTGCTTACTTGTCAAACATTTTATTTGTCATTCACACTAATTATGATACTGAAT
>NW_020455482.1:700301-717085 GCF_003342845.1 Nothoprocta perdicaria
AAGAAAGAAAGAAAGAAGGAAAGAGAGAGAAAGAGAGAGAGAGAGAGAGAAAGTCTTCATTAGCACTAATGCAGCAGGCCAGCTGCTTGGTGTGCTGGCTGTAATGAACCCTCCCGCCGCGCTGCACACAGGCACCGCTAGGTACAGCAAGAGGCCACTCTGACGTGGTATCCAGAGACTTCTGTAGTGGGGGAAAACTCTACTCTGTTTTTTTTTTCCTATTTGGTTCCAGAAAACAGCAGCCTTCCCCTTACCCTTCCCCGCTCCCTCCTACAAAAGGGAAAAAAATGACCTGTAACCAAAACCAAAAAAGCAAACCACCAGAACTTGACAGTTTCCCCTTCTGGAAGTGTTCGGCATGACAGTGTCAAAGGAAAATGTTCCAGTATGTTGCAGCATCTGTTTTGTAAACATGTCCAGTAAATGCTCAGCAAATACGCTTTGATGCCACTCTGGTAGGAGAACCCTGTGTTTCCCACTGGGTTCTCCTCTCAGACTTAAAAAACTGCCACCTCAGACTGAAAATCCAGCTTTTGTTTGTGAGAAAGACTTTACTAGCATATCCAGAATACCACAAATAACCCACAGATTTTTGCACATTCGTTTCTCCCCTACCACAAAAAGTGAAGAGTGTTGAATAGAAACCATGCTATAACTGTTTACAAAAGTGAATAAAATGTAGTTAATCTTGAAGCCTAAAATAACTAATCTGGAAAGAAATAAGTTTCACTACAGTATTTAAGCAAACACAAAGGTAAGTTCATTAAAAACACAGAAAAATGAAAAAAAAAGGCAGAGTAATTACAAGCACTAACAATATTTTGCTATGAAGCTTTTGAAATCTATTTACATACATAAATACAAGTAACTCTGTTGATGCAACCCTTTAAGGACAAGGAGAAAAGATGCCAAGTGATTGRTGCTGACCAAGCAAGGTTAACAAAAATAAAATCACAGAACATTTGGATGCAAGAAACCAAGAAAGTGTCTTGCTCAACTAGACAATGATCCACTTATCCTGAATCTTCCAATACCCCAATGGAAAAGGTCATCCAGAAAGCAGTAATGAATGTTTCAAGAGTGCAAGCAAATCGCAACACTCTGACAAAGACCCCGGGCCATTTGGAGGAAACCGTTTTAGTCCTTTCCAGATGAGAATTTGGCATAATTTCCCAAATAAAATCCCTGGGAACAGTGGCGAGCTTTGGATTTGTCTCCCCACTGCACTCCGGCCCCTTTGCATTGCTCTGGCTGTGTAACAGGAGCTCTCAAAGGGAGTAAAGTGACGGGCTGTGGAGCAAATGAGAGCTGGGCCCCATATATTTGTATTACTTGATGGCTAAGGACGGGCAGGAAGTTGGGCCTTGGGAAAGGAGCACGTGGGCGGAAAGCAGGGGCTGTGATGAACCGCATTTTGGGAGAGGAGGGAGCCCAAGGCCCTCAGCTCAATGCAACTCGTCAGGAGAAATGCAACAGTGCTTTTTGACTCCACTTAGCAACTGGGATGATAAAACTATACATGAATATATGTGTGTGTATAAAAATATATACACACATTATATATATATATATATATATATATATATATATGCACACTGTAATTTGGAGATGCGTCCATGGGGGGAAACGTTTTATCCAAATGTTCTCTTTCTGCCAGCTAAGTGTTTTTGGATATGGGAGGAATGACATAAAGGCATTTTTATAGCCTCGGAGAACTTTGCTGTTCTCAGCGAGCCTGGGGATGGCTTCAAAAATATAGGTTTGTGCAAACTGTGGTTTCTCCTAAAGACTTATGCGAACACACTGTAACCCACAGGGATTAAACAGACTAATTACAAGGGATAATAAACTTCCCTTTTCCTCTGTAAAGAGGATACTGCTTTGGTCTTCTGTGACATACACCAGGAAGTTAACCTCAAAAAAAAAAAAAAAAAAAAAATCTGCTCGCAATTACCACAAACAAGTCACTGAGAAATCCCACGTGTCAGTGTCAGTGAAGACACGAGGTGAGCGGGCAACAACTCTGCAATCCCTGGCACAGTTGGCACCAGGGAGCGTGAAGCCGAATCTCACGTTTAAGGCAAATGTGAGGGCAGTGCATGTGCAGAGGGGAGAAACGCTAAGCACGACACAGCATCCCCAGGCCCAGGGACTTCATTCCCCATCCCTGCGGATCACAGCCGCTTGCTTTCCAGGGAGGAGGGCAGGAGGCTTGGGGAACAAGCGGCTGTCACAGGAGCGAGGCCCAGCGAGCGTGTCGCCTCCCTGCTCCGGCGAGGCCGAAGGCGCCGGGGCCGCTCCGCTCTTCTCCCTCGCTTTGGGTTCCGCTCCCAGCCCCAGCCCTGCCGGGAACAGCGGTTTCTAGTTGCACAGCTGTGGTAAATGGCGGGGTTAACTGCACAGCGGCAGTTTTAGGTCCAGCACCAGGGCTGCTGTTTGGTGACGAAGGACTTGGTTTAGGCTACTGAAGAGGGGAGACTCCAACTAGGTAAAACGTCCCAGCACGCRGGGTGCCCGTATTTCCATACTCTGCAAGGTCGCCACATTTCCAAACATATTTCTAACTGTTCTGATACCATCTCGGATGCCTTTCTGCCTTTTTTGTTCAGAGCATACTCTCGGAAAGGGTAAATAATACTATGCTAAATTAAAAACACAAGTCCATGTATGTATTTTAGCAGAACCATTTTGAGCTTTTGCTGAGATCTCTTGAAACACTATTTTCTGCAAAAAAAAATGACCTTATTGACAAAGTAGGATTCTTCAATTTGTAACTTTTCCATACCAAAGTGCTACTGCATCTGACTTAAACAAAGAAGCAAAAGCATATATATATAAAAAAAAGAAAACTTGAAAAACAAATGGTTTTAAATAAGTCCAGCTGTTTTGCTGCCTGCAGCCAAGGATCTTTTTAATTTGAATCCTTTAAAATTTTTTTTTTAAACATCAAACACTGATCTGAAGTCCTGCTTTCAAATACTCTCTGAGTTGACCTGCAATGGATTCACCCATTTAAGAGGTACATTAAATAACAATCAGATCATTTGGAACGCACACGTGTCAACATCAGCAGTTTGCAATTAATGAGTAGTACAACAACTGCACTCAGACCAAACCCTCAAATAAAATAGTGCCATAAACTTTACAGTGACATCTGATATGTTTGGGCTGTAACGATGGGCAACAATGACGGCTCTGTACGAACGCGCTGCGAGGAGAAGCGCTGCATATTTGCAAGGGGACAGGAAAAGCTGTGCACCAGCTTTCAATACCCTTCCTCCTCCCTCCGAGCGTGGCCACTGTGCAACCATTAAGGCCACTTCCCTGCCAGCCTGCTTCCCACGGGGGTTTGTGGCAACCCTGGTTATTTTGCAATGCATGGAATTTGTCTCTCTTCCAGGAACATGGCTTTTCTACCGTGCAGAAATCGTGGCTCCATGTAGCCAGGGGCAAATCTCACACTGGTTCCAGCGGAGCCGGAGTTTCACCCTGGCCACACTAACTGTGAGCAGGTTTTGCCTTGGAAATCGTAGGAGGCTTCTACCTGGAGTTGTTACAAAGCCCAGGTAACCTCGGCACCAGAACAGGGGTCTTTCATGAGGTGCTCTTCACTTAAAGGAAAATTCAGGCTCCTTTGTGGACTACACCTAATGTTATTACTGATCCGGAGGGTTGCCACTGGTGTTCAAGGAGAGTGGATAAGTGGCRGGGAGAGATGACTCCACTGGATGGGAAGAAATTGAGAAATTCAGGAAGATTTTGGTGCCCAACCTGTTTCAGCAGAAGTTCGGCCCCTAGGTGCCGTTGATGTGTGAGCCGAGTTAGCTGAGGAAAATGGAAGGGAGATGATTGTAAACAATATTTGTAGGTAACTGGGAGGTCACTTTACCCATCGTTATTCCAGCCTTTTTCGATGTAATAAATTTAACTTTGGCTGCTACAAAAAAAGGCAATTGGTGATCTTTTTATAATATAGGCATATTTAAATAATAATAGTATCAACAAATAAGGAAAGTCTAAATATCAAGCATAAATATCAAGGAACTCATCAAAGTAGTACAGTAGTTGAAAATGACCCCAGGCTGTAGCCGTTGTAATAATAAAAAAAAAAAAAGTCC
Organism: Nothoprocta perdicaria; assembly: GCF_003342845.1. Classification (NCBI taxonomy): domain Eukaryota; kingdom Metazoa; phylum Chordata; class Aves; order Tinamiformes; family Tinamidae; genus Nothoprocta; species Nothoprocta perdicaria. The sequence continues at coordinate 704,420 of NW_020455482.1, forward strand.
AAGAGAAAAAGTTAAATTACCTCATGGAAAAGGGGCTGATTCTTTCAGACAAAGCAAGAAAAAAGCAAGCATGATTAAAACAAAATTTAAAAAAAAAGTTAAATCTTTTTTTTTGCCATTTATAAGGTGCTAAGAGAAAAAAAAACAACTTAGATGCAAAGCAGGATGAGTTGCATCCTTAAAAAAGAAAACAACAAAAAATAACAGCAATAAAAAAAAATCCATACTCTTTGGAATACACAACATGGTTAAAAAAAAAAAGGAAAAAAAAAAGGAAAAGAAAGAATAAAGTTCAACATATAAAACCTCTCATTCACAGCATTGCTAAAACAGAAGCGTTCACAGTTTCCCTCTGGGAATCTTCCTATACTTCCTTATAGTTTTATGTCCGTAAGATGCAGTAAACTCATTAAGATTTGGTTGGGTTTTACATCTTAAAAATAGAAGTGAACTGGAACTCTCTTCAGGGCTGTGGAGACCTTCAAGCCCAGGGATGTTTGGAAGCCACAGGCCTGAGCACAGGGCGGGTGGACACACACCCTCCCTCGCTCCCTCCGGACCACCAGCTTGAACGTCCTCCTTTCCAGAAGTCCATCCCTCTGCGAGGGGCGCTCCGGGGGATGACGCTGCCTCCCCAGCCACGCGGCTGCCTGCCTAGCACGGGCATCATCATCATCATCATCATCATCATCATCATCATCCCTGCAAGCACTGACTTCTGGATAGTTTGCTTCTGAAAGTGATGTATAAACGTGGCAGGGCCCACAAGCAAGACGGGTGTTTATGGGATACCTATGGGCTCCGGGAAAGAGCAGGCACGTTTGTCCTGGCCCATAAGCACTGGAGAGGCATTCAGTATGGTCGCCATACCGCTTCCTCGAGCCTCGCCGTGGTGCCCATGTTAGTAGGGGAGTTGCTGTGGCTCCCTTCTGCCTCGACCACCTCGCTTTGGTTGGGCAGGTTGGGGTTGAGCAGGGTGGATCCCGTGGAGGCGTTGGTGCACGGCGGGTGGATGCGCGGCGGGGACCGGTCTCCGCCGGAGATCATGGAGAACTGATAGGAGCCGGCGGAGGTCCCGTAATAGAGGTGGTAGGAAGGCGAGCTGGTCTGAAACGGGCTGCCCTGGGCCTGAGATGAACCAGGGTAGGGAGGTGGCAGATACGTGTGGTATCTCGTGGCCGTGGACATGGCAGACATGCCGATGCCTATCCCTGAACTGACGGGCGTGGGAGTGTAGGTAAATGCTCCCGGGTAGTGCATCCGAGGATCGGAAATCGAGGGAAGCGTGGAGAAGGAGCGATCAATTCCTACCCTGGGGTCACTGAACGCTGTCAAGTCTGAAGCACCTGGATCGGGGAGAAGGAAAACAGAAAACGTGAACAGAAAGGTCAGAGCAGAGTCTCACCTTTTCAAGGCAATAAACTACATCCAAACTCTGGTCTACAAGGAACCCAAGGAGGGCTCATTCCCTGGAAGTGCTCCCACGCCTGATCTCTAACAAAACCATTGCACCACTCCTCTATCTGGATGTTTCAGATTCACTTCAGGAAAGTGGCAATTAAAAAGGAGTGCCAAGCTCTCATCCTATTTTGCCCACGTGTGTGTTTGCTCTTGCAGACCTTACAGCGACGCAGTATTTACACTAGGTATGCAGCAGTATTTACACCTTCAGCGACAGGCTGGTGAAACGGGGACAAAGATCCCAAGTTCCTTGCTCCAAATCACCTGCTTCACCGGGGACAGTGATGGGACTTAAACAGACGCTGTGCAGGTTCTGCATTTGCTCTCCTTGCAGCCAATTTTGTTTACCTTTCAGGTGTCCTAACACTGGTGCTASGCTTACACACAGAGCTGTTAGTCTCAATACTATCAAAGTCAAGATAAAGTTCATTTAAGGACTTCAAATCTGAGTCTTCATATATAATGTCTACATAATCGCTACAAACTTCCGAAAACGTTTGCTCTAATTAGCATATTAAAAAAGACAAAAATCAYAATATATTTCTAAAAAGGAACAACATATTTGAGGAGGGTCTTTTTTGCCCCCTTTTATTCCCTTTGTACTGGAAACCGGCCTCATCAAGCTAAACTGAATGTTTTGTAGAACAATCAAATTCTGATTCCCTTTGTCTGACGCTGGTAAAAGTACACCCAGTTCCACCATCTCCTTCCCTGGTGTGTGGGGATTAAACGAGCAGAGCAGCTAATGGCCTCTTAGAAAGGATCTTCATCGTGACTCAGATTAATGGAAGGTGTCAGTCCCTAGATTTGGCAGCTTCCGCGTGATTAAAATAACAACAATAATAATTAAGGAAAAATGTTTCCAGAAGACACCTTCTCCTGTCAGACAAGGCGTGGAGTCTGCCGGAGAGGAGCCGTGTGCTGAAGGAAATACTCATGAGAAGAAGCCGAGAGAAAACAAAGCTTTTGGCTCTGACCAGATGAGCAGACAAACTGCAGTGCCAGGTCCTGAAAGCTCAGCAACCACACAGCACTACACTGATGAATTTCTATACATCTCATAGAGAAGCTCTGACATGTGCTGTAGTTTCGGGGTCCTATTTTCTGGGACATCTGGGAGACTGTCTGGGAGATGAGTGGGACCCTGAGCACCCTTCCTTGCCCTCGGCCCTGGCATTTTTAGATTTAACTGCTGTGCAACAGCAGGAGCTTCAGGGGGSCTAAGGCTGAAGGTGGCATCTGACCACCTGCCAGACTCCAAACGATCCTTCCTCACCTCCTTCCTGAGGAAGAAAGCAAACTCATGGAGTTGCCAGGACACATCACTGAACAGGGCAGGGTTTCTTCTGCTCAGTTTGGCCAAAAGCAGAATAATGAAACCTAACATCAAGGTGTTTCAAGTATGTCCCATATCTATCCTTGCTTCTTCTTTTGAAGCACTGTATCTTTTAGATAGTTGGGCCCATAAAYTTCAAACTTAGCATTTACTTCGATGAGGAAAAATGCCTTAGGCAGCATGTGTATGTGATAGTAACAGGAGTGGGGAGAAAGTATTGCAATACTCTATGACTTTTAAAATAGAAGCAATATTTCAGAAACCTAATAAAAACACTTAAAACGTGTAGCAATGAACCTCCATGCACACAATTCAGGCAGGAAAAAAACAGCACCAACATGTGAAAGCAGCTTTTCTTCCTTCAACAAGAAAAGATTCCTTCAAGAACCTTGAGAAGAATCTTTTCCTTCAAGAAAAGGTTCCTTCAAGAAGAAAAGGTTCCTTCAAGATTCACAGAGAAACGGAATAGGAGAGACTCTGGAGAAATCATGGCTGCGCAAGGGGAATCACTGTGACCCGGGGACCGAAAGCAGGAAGGTTCCTTGGGGCAGGAACCATGGTGGTGGTATCCARTCGAGGACACTTGAGCACCACAGCCCCACCACTATCTGAAAATAGTCATAAAACAGCTCTGCAGAGCGAAGAGGTCAGCACTGAGGTTCTCATCGTGGTGCGGGTCAAGTGACTTGGCCATGCGGGGTAGGGTTCTGTGTCAGAGGAATTGGAAGAGATTTTCCTCCYGGTGCTCAGTGCTCATTTTGTGTGGGACCCCCTCAGCGTACAAACCTGAATAGAGTCTGAACGACATCCCCGTTCAGAGTGAATTCAGCTGCTCCCCTGCCCTGCACACACTCACTCACAGGCATAAAAACACACTGACCTGTGTTCTCAGCCCTATATTCTCTTTGAAAATCAAAACAGTTCACACCCATTTTCATTTCAAATAATTCTGTGATCAAAAATGACATTTAGAAACAAAAATCTTAATGAGATAATTTGTYCGACTTGAAATTTTCTGGCTGCTAGGAGGGTTTTTTTTTCTTTGTTGGTTTTCTCCATTTCTGTATTTTGAAGTAAAAAAAAAGGACCTTTTTGATTTGAAAAAAAAATAGCACCTCAATGAAAAAAAAAGATTTTGTTAGACTATTTTAAAGGGGTTTTTTTTTTCAGAGAGGTTTCTTTCTTTTTCAGATAGCTCTACGATATAATTAGCACAGAGCCCTAACAAATAAGCTACTTCTGGTGGGCATCCTCCATGTGCCTTTTTCAAAGCCGGTCTATCTGACAAGAATAGGACAGGCTGGAGCACATTCAAGTGATTCCCTTTGATCTCAGAAGCAGTCCTGAGTATTCAAATGAGAGCAATATGTGCACTCAAATGAGATATTTTTCAAAAATCTGTGTGTGAATTTGAATTACGTGGCTCTTGCTGATGGTAAGAGAATTCCTGCTGCTGAACACACACATGTTGGTTCAATATGTGGGGGTTAGAGTCGGCAGATGGTCGGTTGTGCATGGGGAGAGCAATATGTGGGGAGAGTTTGCACTTCTGTGCTGTATTTTTATGCCAGTTTGTAAAGTTCTGCAGTGCAATTTGGCAAAAACATAACAAGACAATAGAGGGCAACGCTTAAATGTCAGAAAGATCCCATCCTGCATTCAGTGTGCCTGCTCATGCTCTGGTCTGAATTTACAGGRAGGGAAGGAAATAGAACTGAAATATCCATGGCATTCATTTCATGGTATAGGTATGATAGCTCTCCACATCTCTCAAGAATTTTTACACTTGCATCTTCAAGGTGGCTAACGCTATTCTTTCCTATTTATTGTTAGGTTGATTAGGTTTTATTTTGACAATGTTATGCCCCAAAATAGATTTCTGTGCTCTTTGCACAAATCCAAGTAAACAACTTGCGAAGACTGCCCAGGGAGGGCCCAGAGGAGGCTTCACTGCAAGGGGAGAGGGTGCCAGAGCCCTGGCACAGGCTGCCCAGAGAGGTTGTGGAGTCTCCTTCTCTGGAGATCTTTAAAACTGCCTTGGACGCAGCCCTGTGCCATGTGCGCCAGATGACCCTGCGTGAGGCGGGGGTTGGACTAGATGACCTCTAGAGATCCCTGCCAACCTTCGGCATTCTGTGATTCTGTGATTCTCTGGAGAGAAGCCGTGGCAGCCTCCCAGGCCCCTTCCATCCCTCTGCTCGGAACGGGTGGCGAGGCTCTGGCGGGCGCCAGCGTGGCGGCCTGGTTTGAGGGCCTGGTCACTTACTTGAGAGGCGGCTGGAGAGCTCCGCCGTGAGGGACGTCATGCCGCTCGCCCGCCCGGGCGATATCGGCGTGGCCGGGTGCACCGCGGGCGTCGCGATGGAGCCCAGGTACTGGTAGGACTGGTCGTAAGACCACGGCGGGGACGGCTGTACCTGCCTGGTGTCTGCAACGAGAAAGAGACAGAGAGCTGTAGAGTGCGCTGGGTGAGAGAACCTCGCCGTCAAACGTGTGGGGCGGGCCACGTGGTGGCAAGAGAAACTTAAACGCGAACATAATCACATTTCAGCTCCCTAATCCCCTTTGTCAAGAGGCCTTCAGACGAAGCGCTTTCTAAAATATCATCTGTGCTTCTGCGGGTTTTGAACAGTTGCATTTTTCCTGGGAAGCTTTCTGAGATTTCACGCCGATGGTGGTCGGGGAAAAGCAGATTAGGCTCTCCAAGGTGAAACACTGCCGGTACGCTCTAGTATTTCAGGCTGGGTGTATTTATTATTCCACTCCCTGCCAAAAGGGCCTGTCTTGCATGGCACCAAGAAGGTAAAAATACTGACCTGCGAGTGTTTCTGTGCGTTTATGTAAGTACAGAAAAAGAAGCTGGAAGGGGGKGTGTGCACATATGTGTGTGTGTATGTGACAGAGAGAGAGAAAGAGAAAAATTCGGCTCCCCAGGAAGGCAGATTCCCAAATGCACAAACAGGACTGGGGAATTTGACTCCCTTAATCTTTTGAAAATCTCTGACTTAACGAAGTGAACATGTGTTTTGTATGAATTACGTAAAAAATGCAGGAATATGATGGTCAATGGTGTACTGTGCTATCAGTGAGTGGACGTCAGAAACAGAGTCCTGCATGTAAAGCTATGGAGTTAATAAGGTGACAACGCGGTTACCCTTTGAGCCCAGGCTTTCTGCAGTCATCTCTGGTTCTTGGAAATAAATAAATTCTCAAAATGCAGAGAGATCTACTTAAAAGGGGCAAAGCACTAACCTATTACTTTCTAGCCTCAAGACTACTTTAGTTCACGTATGGAATCAAAGATGCATGTCACGGAGTTTGTCCGAGCCAGATGCATCTATGTAGAAACAACTTGGTTTTGCTTAGTTAATATTTGCATATGAAACTGGTGCTTTTCAATATGTAAAAATGCCTGATTTTCTTGTAACTCRAAGCGAGAAAGTTTCTCCCCCCGTCTCTCGCCTTCCCACAATATTTTTCTGTCATCTTTACTATTTTCCTCAACAGTGAGAGCCTTTGCTTGCAGCTTCATTTAGATAGTTGTCCTTCCGAACGAAGCAAACGTTGGACCAACTGCRTTCTGATAAAACTGATACCAGCACAGAAGGGAAATCGCCCAAGTCTGAGATGAGGGACTTTGATCTTCCATCAGGAAGGCCATCTGGAAATTATTATTTTGTTGTGCTTTATGGAGATGACATTTACATTTTGTTTGTTTCAACTGCTTAGAAGGGAAGATTTATACAGAAGTCCTAGCCTTTAAAGAAGACTACTGAAGCCATTTGCAGAATAAACTACATTCTTCCAAAGGCTTCCCTTCRGAGCAACATACCCAAATTCAGATATTATTAATACTTAGCCTTTTTTTTTTCTTTCTGAGGCAGACTTCCTTAAATGCAAATACAGTTGCCTCATGTTGTTTTAAAGGGAACATCCAACTGGATTCCCTGGCCATTAGTGCAGGGCACTATAAATGACTATAGAGGCACAGGCTCAGCGCCTCCCATACCCTGAATCACAGAGTCATCTCCCTGTGAYCGCACGGCCAGCGCTTACTGGAGGTGACAGGAAAGCAGAGGAGGGAAGCCAGTGTCAGGGCAGGATCAGGATGGGCAATGGCTGAGGACGCTGACGGCGTCGCGTGTCTCCATTCTGGAACAGGGATAAGTCATCACCTCCCGCATTCCAGCAGGCAGTGCCATGGATCAAGGGGCACTCAAAGCCCAGCGTATCCCTGGATGGCTCCGAGCCGGCAGAGGGGATTACGGAGGCACCGAGTCCTTGGTGCCTTCTGCCGAGGCTGACGTGAAAGCAGCCGCTGTGGGACGGGCTGCCCTGGGGAGCCCGGGTGCTCTGCTCCTCTACCTCCTTCCTGCTCCTCCTTGCTCGGCGTTGCGGTCATGGAGAAGCTTTTCCAAATGAGAGCAACCTCAATCTGGCCGCTTCGCCCACACTGATTATGTATTTTTTGTTTTGCATCTGAACCCCTTTGACTGGAAGTGTTTTACTGCCTGCTTTCAGCTAGCTGCTCTGCCCTTAGCAGGGAAGAGGAGCAAAGTCTCCCTCTTCAGAGGGGTCCACATGGAAGCGAAGGAGGTGTCCCCAGCCCCTCTGTTTGGACTGAGAGGAGGGAATGCAGCCACTGCTCTCTCCTGCAACAAACCTTCCTTCCTGACGGGAAGCGCTGTCTGTCTCTCCCACTTTTCTCTCTTTCTTACATTCCTCGTTCTTCACGACAGGTGCCATGTTTTTGTCCTGCACCCAGCCCAGCACGTGCGAGCTGCTGGCCCATAAAACAGGTGCCATAAACACATGAACAACAGTAAGAAGAAAAGCAAGAAACAGCAAGCCCAGGTGCAGTGAACATATGACAGCAGTAAAAAGAAGAAGTAAGAAACAGTAAGAAAAGCAGCAGCAGAAAGGGAAGTGGGACCTTGCCGCAGATTTACCCAACACTGAAGAGGCAACATCAAAATAGCGTCTCCTCGTGCTAGTGCTGCTAGAATTAGCTTAGTGCTGTGTCCTGGGCTGCTAGAATTAGCCTACTGCTGTGTCTACTGGATCTGTATCCCCATCCCTGTATCTGCTCCTAGGTGTCGAGGACCAGCCTCCTGAGATCACCTGCTTCCCAAGTCCATCCCGTGAAGTTACACAGTGTAGTGTATTACATAAACATATCTAAGCAGGCTGTGCTGTACCACCCCAAGCGTCACCTCCTTAGCTGCTCAACAGCACGTTGGAGAAATGCATCACWGAAGCAGCGTTTTCACGGCACCTTTCCAGTGCCAGGAGGCTCATTCCGCTCCCTCTATACGGCAGGTTTGCATTTCCAGCCGCTTCAGTAAGATCTGGATTAGGGGCCTCAAATACTCTTATATTTTTGTGATATCTGGTTTTCCTCAGCTTTCAGTTTACCCAGGATTAGACTGGAAGGGTTTCAGATTTGCCACAGGACTAGGCTATTCAAGAAAGGCAACTAATTCTTTCCAAATCCATTCTTCTCTTCTGTTTCCTCCTTTCAAAATGAAGAAATACATTTCTCAGAAGTTAGTAGCTTGGCATGGGGAACAGAATGTGTCGGCTTGTGCGGCTGAAGGGAACTTGGAGAAAATATGCTGAAAATAAATGGGAGCTGCTTCCCAACTCCGAATCTCTCTGAAGAGATTTGCAGGGAGCGCTACTTCAACGAAGGGAAATAACAGGGCTTTGGGCCCACGCCATTCCGTAGCCAAACAGGATTCCAGAATCCTTTAAAAGGAGATCTAAATAGCACGAAACCAAGGAAGCTGCTCCGGCTGGTGATGTGCGCCCAGTCCTCCTGGTATTTCTCCCATTAGCAAGTACTTTCCATTTCTGCTTTTTACAGTGTGAGAAAATGTATTTAAAACATGAAAACAGCTATTAATTGCAATAAAACACTCCAGGGCGAGAATTATGGTGCAATAATTCACACCTTGTTGTGCAGTCGCTAGCTCTCGGCCCCGAGCCTCACGCCTAACAAGCTATTAGGCAAAAGGCACTGAACCACCTTTCGTGCCCCGTCATGTTTTATTGCCACGAAAAGCCTGTGTTCGCCTCGTCTCAGGCASTCCTAATGAAGCCGCACGGGCGTTGCGTAACGCTTAATGGTTTAGTGACAGCAGCTCCGGCCAGGCGCCCCGCGGCACGGCCGGCCCCCCTCTCGCCGTGCTCCTCGTGGGCCGCCCTGGAGTGTACACACCCGTGTCCGCCGTGGAAATACGAAGGCATCGCCTGGGCAGGGCGGACGTGGCTGTGAGCTGCGCTCGGCAGGTGGCAGTGGAGCCTCGCGCGGGCTGCCGCGCTGCGCCGCTGCCTGCACGCCGGCGACATGCGGCTTGAGCCCAGCGCTGTGCGGCTACCGCCCCGAGGCAGCATCTCTGCCCTGGGGGCATCCCAGGGAGCCGGGCCCTGGGGAGACGCGGGTGGGAAACGGCCCCGCGCGGAGCCCGGCCAGGCTGCGCAGTGACCCTAAGGGCCCCGCTCCGCTGCCAAGGCTGGCGCTGGCGGAGACGTGGCACCGAGAGAGGGCTCTCTGTGGAGAGAAGGCTCCCTCTCTCCACACAGGGGACGTGTGACAAGAGGATCAAGCCACCGACCCAAAGAACAGCTTGTCTATCTGCTGTGCCTGGCGCAGAACCCCSCTTTTGGGCAAACCCCGAGCGCACGGGACACTGAAATCGCTGCGGTGCAACAAGCATGGAGCCTTGGGGCACTATTTCTGKGCTGTGCTTTCTTGGAAGAGACACAACTCTGATACCGAAAATATGACACCCCTCTCCCCTCAAAAAGAAAACACACTCAGCAGATGCCGCCAGGCTCTCAGCACAGAYAAATCAGCAGGTTTTGTGGCTCGTGACGCCAGGTCAGGATGTGGTACGGAAATGTTTAGATGACCCTACTATTTCTATATAATAAATGAAAAATTAACAACACATACCTGGCTATCTAAAGATATGCCCCACAAGATGCTATCTCCTAATCACAAAATGTTTCATTTTAGCTCTGTTAGAAGCCTTAGGCTTCCAATTCACACGGGCTGGCGGGTCCCAGCGCAGGGATGAGACCAAAGGGGATGTGTGGCACGATGGATGTGCCCACCTTGCACTGGATCAGGTGCCGCACACCTCGGAGGCGACGGCTGCGCCGGGAGCCGAGCGAGGGCCGGCTCCCGATGTGTCACTGCATCCCAGACAGGGCCGCGGGCGCGCGGCCAGGAGGCGCCGCGCCGCCAAATCGCGCTATGATACAGCGTGTTCCTGGAAGCCGCCGCGGGAGCAGCAGGATGTGAGTCAGGGCGTCGGGGTGCGAGTCAGCAGCGCGGCTGCCGCGCCGGCCGCGGCCCCAGACGGAGCAGGTAGCCCCGGCCCCTTGGCTCCGCGCGCCGCTCCRCTCTCCGGGATCAACGGCAGCCTGGGCGCTGCGGCTCGTGCGCCTCGGGAATGGCACCTGCCCCCCCCCCCCGGTGGAAAGGCAGCGCTCGCCACACGCTTCCTACAAAGCCAGAGACAGGGGGAAAAGGGAGGCAGCTCCCAGAGCTGAGCAGCTCCTTAGCCGCTGTGTGTGTCAGTGAAATCCCATCGGCCTTGGCACAGCGAGATGAAGACGAGTTGTGAAATCGCTGCTGCTTTGCCAGGCATTTTTCTCAAGTTGCAAAAATCTCTGTCAGTCACACGCAACAAACGCTGAAAGTCGCACAGCATTGGGCTTTGCAGTCCCCCCAGCACCCTGGCAAGCACTTTAAAGGCAGCCACTGGCACAGGGATAGCGTGAAGGAAAGCTGGCATTAGCCCGCTGGTGTCAAACACAGGGGCAGGTAAGGCAGGACCAGGAGCTTTAAGTGCTTCGGAAGGCTTTTTGTGAGTCTGGGACCTGGTTCCTCCTTCCCCGCCTCCTCCTCCCGGCCTGATTTGCTAATCTTTCTGAAGGGAAACTGTTCTTAAGTGTGACTTTCCCTTCCCCTGAGTGTGAGGCAGGCACGGTCTTGACCAGGCTTGTTCATTCACAGCGGTGTCTTGCTTAACAGGGGAAACGGACTGCGTGCACAGCAGTGCTTGGGGGGGGCTTGTGATCAGCAGAAAGATGCAGCCTGCCTAAAAGCTTCTCCTAACTCTTTTCCCTGCCTTTCCCCCTCTTCTGACACCGCTCACGGGCCTGTCCCTCTCCTGTGCCTCATCCTCCCAGTCCTTTTGCCTTCASTCCTCCTGAGCTCCAAAGCTTCAGGTAGGAGAGGCGAAAGGGGCAGCGGGGTCCCGTGTGGCCTCGACCTGCTCCATCTCGGAGCCGGGCATCCAAAGGGCCCCAGCCGCCCGCCCTGCCTTCCTCCGGAGGCAGCCAAGCGCCGTGAGCCCGGTGGAAAGGTGCATCATCCTCCCGGCAGCTAAGGGAATTAGTCAGCAGCTTGAACGAGGGGGACTTTCCAGAGGACAAGCTCCCGGCTGGCAGCCGCCCGCTGCACAAGGCTGGTATTCTCACAGCTCTCCGCGCTGGAACACGAGGAGCTGGAAAATTACAGAGCAAACTGTAAAATTCCACCRGCGGCCGCGCGCCCGTGCGCGGTGGTTTCCCCCCGGGGCCGCCGCGCGGAGCCACCTCCGGGCAGCCGGGGCCGGGGAGCCTGCGCGACCCCTCCGCCCCAGCGAAGGCCCTTCCGAGCCCCGCAATATCCACTGGAAATGCAAAGGGATTGAGCCTCGCCTCCTCTCCGCGGCCTTGGAAAGCCTCTTCTGGGCTGCTGACAGGTGACGGGGCTTATTTTGGCTGGGGACGCCAGTGACGGATATGTGACATATCTGGAAGTTTTTAACTTGCGGGGGGAGGGCCAGGCAGCAGACAGGCCCCAAGCAGCTCTCTGGAGCAGAGACCTTTGGCTGCGGAGCCGTCCCGCCTCAGCCTCTGCTTTCGCTGCGTGTCAGCGTTTCGGTGGTTCTGCGGAGCACTGCAARGGCTCGGGCAGTTCTAGAGGCACTTAAGCCTCTATGAAGTCTCCTGTGGGATACAAGAATTTCTGCACAACTGAGGCATCAAACTCWTGAGAAGGAGAAAAAATACCATAAAACAGGAGCCTCCAGCAGAAACCTTTCAGAACGTACACAAACAAAAACCTTGTTAATGCTGTTTGCTATCACAGCTGTGCTTCATGTAGGTGCAGAGCTTCCCCAAATACACTGCACGGATATATACAGAAAGGCACTAGCCCCTGGGCAGCCCTAGGCATAGAGTAAAAGGGCTGTGAAGAAACACAGCGTGCTGTGATCACAGGCTGGCGTGTCCAGTGCCAGTTCTACTCCTCGCTCCCCTTCGTACTCATTTTCTCTGCATCATCTACCCTGACTGGTCTGCAAGGCCCTTGTTAGTGAATTAGCTCATTTCTTTTAACCGCTTTACCAGAAAGGGTCTTGGGGAAGAGGATGGTGCAAATCCCCCGGTGCCTTTTGAGCATATCAGTTCTGTGGTCCTGAGTGCAGCGAAACACTGCAAGTTTCACATCAACATTTTCTGCCTGCTTTTCTTCAGCAGTGGATGGCAGGGAAGGGGGAACACGAAGTGAAGGCATCCTAGCAGCTTGCTTGAACTTCTCTCCCTCTCCTCACTTCCATGTCAAGAAAGTAAGTGCTCTAATGATATTAATATGCCTGGAAATGATACCAAAGGCAGCAGAGGAAAGCACCTGTTCTAGCTGTGTATATTTTGGGCATAGAAGGAAGGGGAAGGAGGGAGGGAAATGTATATTCCTTCAAGTTTAAGGCTGCCTTACAGGACTGCCTAAACTAACAGAGCCGTCTGTACACGACGTGCAGGAATGGAACAGAACGAGGCATCTCGGCAGCGCTAACTGGCTGCGGGCAGGA
>NW_020455482.1:717630-774501 GCF_003342845.1 Nothoprocta perdicaria
CCTGCGCCCTCTCTGCCGGGCTGCGACTCCCCTTGGAGAGCAGCAGCTATTTATTCAGGGGGAGACTCCGCTCCGCCGCGCCACATCCCACAGGAACGAAATACAGGAGTTCAGCCTTGACCTTCCCGTCTCTTGGCTCCTGTGCAAGCGGCCCGGGCAGTCTCGGTGCGCGGCCGTGTTCCTCCCTATCTCTAAAGGCGCCCCAGAGGCACAAGCCGAAACGGCGCGGGGACGAGGCGCAGCCACGGCGCAGGCTCCCGCCCTCGGGCCCGCTGGTGTGGCCTGCAGAGCTTTGGGCCCTGGGAGCCCCACGGCGCCGTGCRACACGGGCAGGAGCTGTGGGAAGAGCCATGGTCCCCTGAGGCGGCTGGGTAAACCCACACCTGGAAATGCCCTTTCTCTGAGCCCGGAGCGGGTAACGTGAGGCCTGTGGCAGCCCTCGCCACGCTGGTGCCATGGTCCTGGTGAGGAACCTCACTGGACACCTGCGGTGCCTCTCCTCTCATCCTCTCCCTGCCCCACGGCAGTGTGTGGGCACCTGCYGTCTGTTGGTTACATGGGGCCACCCTGCCCCCGAGGAAGGCTCCCACTGCAGCCCTCGGCTGAGCAGATGGATGGGACCATCCAGGGGGTCTTCCAAACSCRCCTGGATGCCGCCCTGTGCCYCGTGCTSTGGGTGTCCCTGCTGGAGCAGGGGGTTGGACTAGACGATCCCTAGAGGTCCCTGCCAACCTCAACCACTCTGTGATCCTGTGGAGACCCGAAGCAGCAGCGAGCAGAGCCAAGCTGAGCAGGGCACTCCCGGCACAGGCTCCAGCGCGTGGCTGACTCAGAGCACACGGCAGTTACCTGATGTCACCCCGGCAGGGAAAGTTCACCTGCAACAACAACCTGGGGGAGACGCATCCACCTTGTCCCAGTGATCCAGCAGCCCGGGCGCAGCCTGCCCGCAGCTCCGGTAGGCGCCCCGCTCACCTCAGGAGCAGGTCGGTTGGCCCATCTCTCTGCCCCGCTGCTGGCACCYGAACGGGCTGGTTCAGCCTGCCTTGGACGGGCGGATCACGCCCTGGAAATGCAGACGTGCAGCGAGGGTGCCAACTGTGAAACGCAATGCTGTCTCCCGGTGTCCTGACCCCTGCAGGAGGATCTATCACCCCTGAGGGACCTACCGTGCAGTTATCTACCTGTGAGCTACTCGTCTAGACGTCACGCGTTGCCAGCAGGGTACAACAGACACCTGTGGGGTGCGCGTTGTTTCCTCCTACGGGAGACATCTGAAGCGAGACGGATGAATCACACGCAGTGAAGATCTATTTCTCTCCCCGATTACAAAGATCCTAGATGACTACATCCAGCAGAGACACACAAGGTGTAAGCTGCAACACAGGCAGTTCCATCTCCAGGTGAGGAGGAACTTCTTCCCTGTGAGGGTGCCAGAGCCCTGGCACAGGCTGCCCAGGGAGGCTGTGGAGTCTCCTCTGGAGATCTTCCAAACCCGCCTGGATGCCGCCCTGTGCCCCGTGCTCTGGGTGTCCCTGCTGGAGCAGGGGGGTTGGACTGGATGATCTCTAGAGGTGCCTCCCAACCTCAACCATTTTGTGGTTCTGTGATTCTGTGAAATGAACCCCATCCTGCCTATATTTCCAAAGTCCCTCTTTTATGGTGCAGAGAGAGACAAGAGGAATTGGCAAGATGCCCCTAAGCCAAAACGTGGCAGCCACCTCGAGGACTGTGTGCTCGTGGGCCTGCGTGAACCTTCCTCTGCAGGAAGGACGGGCCTTTGGGCTGGGCCTCATCCCGCCAGCCCCGGAGGGCACTGCTGGTCCCCTGGTGCTCCCGAGCACTGCATGAGCACGTGTCGGCCAGCGGGGCCGGCGTTGGAACGGGCAGCCGTGGCTTCCCGTCACGGGGAAGCAGCTCCCTTGCTTTGTGCCTGTGTTCAAGACAACTACATGTGGGGCTGAAATTCCTTATATGAGTTATTCCCACTGGAGAACCAGGAGCATGAATAAAAAAGGTGCAGAGTTGAATGAGGAAGTCACTGCAGGTAACTGGGAGACAGTGATGAAGGAGTGACTGCGACACGGCCTCAGGGGTCCTAAAGGTGGCTCCTGAGAGTGTGAACTAAATTACACCTATTAAACTTTTTTAGCCACCGATAATCACAGTCCCTATCAATTGCTCCTTTTATATTTTCCAGTGCTATCCTCCCATTTTTTTCACATGAAAGTAGCATAAGAAAAAGTGCACTCTCTGGAGTTTACCGTCATTTTATCCACCACAAAACACTGACCTTGATGTGAACTAATTAGGATTGCAACAGATTAATAGTACAAGTTGGTAAGGTGGAGTTTTGTCAGTACAAAAGGGGCCTTTGAACATGACAGCCATTTGTACTTCCATGATCTCATCCCAAGTGCTCAGAAGAAAGCCTATAAACTAATAAAGTAGAATTCATCTAGGGGCACTTTGTGCACAGAGCAGAGTATCACCCTCCAAATGCTTTTTCTGCGTGGCAAACGAAATCTGCTTGGATTCTTTCAAATTCCAACACAAATCAGGATTAAAACAACTTTTGGTAATAAGCAGACCTCTGATGATCTAAAGACACACCAGTCCATTTCACTGACTTAGAGAAAGTAAGTGACATATCAAATGCAACCTTCATACTTCAGCAAGTGAGGTCACCTTGAGAAAAATGATACTGAGCCCAGTGGTAGGAATCCTCTCTCCAGAGGGCAGCTTTGATTTACAAGGTGAAGTAAGGTCTTCTCCATGTGAACATACATTTGTAAAGTCAGTTAGATTTAGAATGATGCATATATATTATATATGCATTTAAGGAGATCGCTAAGATACTGGTTCCCATTACAATACTAAACAAAACCAGACTTATTGAAAAAAATATGATACAACCTTCTCYTCTAAACCACCAAAATAGTTTTCAGGAGGTCTGCAAAACCAAAGTGGAAAATAAGTTAAGCCCAGAAGTATGCACTGAAAGCCCCAACTCACCGCTCTGTCAGGGGCATTCAATCCAGAACTACATTTAAAAAACCTTTTAAGAAATGCTTTCCTTCCCTCGCGAAATCCCCTGGCGCTTCCTGTTTAGTTAAGGAATGCGCCTTCCCGCACCGCTGTGGCCACCACAAATCCCATGTAACCTGCTGCACCCAGGGGTGGCAGGAGGACGTCTCTGGTGAATCAGCAATTGGCTTCGCTGGAAAACTGGAGAGTGTGATTCCCCAGTGAATCGGGAAAGGTTGGAGGATTGCACGGGGAGGGCGAGCAACGCCTGCCTCCCTGCTCAGCTCTCCCGGAGCGGGAGCACCGAGGATACACCCTCGTTTCTGCCCGGTTTGAGAGCTAGCTCTGCCGGCCACATTTACACACTGTTTTGGCTGATTTCAGAGCAGACCTAACCTCRATCCGAGGGGAAAAAGACACGGAGGAAGCAGGAAGGTGGCAGTGACAAGAATTTCTCCCTCCAGCGCTGCTGTAGGTCCAACCACAGGCCGGGCAAGCGCTGCCAAAGCAGAGCAGGGCRCCGAGCCCCGGACCACGGGAAAAGCCGCTTCCCGTGGGCTTCGGGCACTGCTGCTGCCCGGCTGCCTCCACCGGGCGCTCGCTGCCCTGCGCAGCACTCGGCATCCGCCCCGATCCCGGTGCCAAGCAGGAGGGAGAACGTCCTGGGGACACTGCCCCAGTGCTCACGGCCACCTCGGTCCCATCCCTGCTCCTGCTCGGCCTCCGCAGGCCCGGGCTGCTCAGAAACAGCCCCGACAGCCCCCAACGTCGGGTCCCTGCCTTTCGGAAGCGACTCGTGGCTGTGYCTGGCTTGCGCTTTATTGGAATGGATGGAGAAAGCGGCAACATCATGGAAGGAAAATCGCAGTCCCATGTATAGGAAGAAGTGCCGGCACACATCAAACGTTGCAAAACGGCCCATACGAAAGCAAAACCCAACTGCATTATTTACCAACAATCAGCTGCTGAGTTGCCAGACCAAGGAAGGTTTCTCTTTCAAATAGGAAATGCATTTCTTTCGTTATACAAGTAACATTTTTGCATCACTTTCTATACGAAGCATCTTAAAAAGTGACCACTAAACCTTCAGTGCACTAAACACTTTTGAACAGCTTRAAAACTCTGGCTTGCTATATCCTCTTTTAATTTCTACCTTGTGACTCGTCTGTCTGCTCTAAAATATCATGTGAAATTATTCCTTCTTGCTGACAACTACAGGCCCATAAAACGTCTGTGTCAGACGTGTTTTAGAAACTTAACCACTGCTAAACTCCACTGCATGTGCTGAACTGAGCCCTTTTACACAGCTGGGCCAAGGACAATAAGATTACTAGCAATTATGAGAAAAAAGAATAATTTTCCAGCTAAGAAGCTATCTCAAAGCTAAACATAATCTTGATATATATTAAATAATTACTGTTTTCTTTTATAGTAAACACCAACAAGAGTAAACCCAAAGGCATTTACTTTTAACTTAACAATCCAAAGTGGCAGCAAGAAATTAATTTATTTCAGATTTAGGGGAAAAACTCTCTAAATGAAGATTTCAGACTAAAGCAAGTCAGTTGTATTTTGGATTATTTGTCTGGTTAGGGTAAAAAAGAAAATTTAAAAAATGTCCCTAAAGAAATGTTTTGTGCCTACATTTTCAAAACCCAAAACACTGTCAATGTTTTTGAAACCATGCATTCAACCAGGAATGAAATATTTGTGTTTTTTTTCCTGGTTATTGTAGATAATTTGGAATTGTCGAAACAACAACAACAAAATAACTTCTTTCATTTCTAAGCCTCTTTAATCTGTTTAAATTAATATGCCGTATTAGTCATCTTTCTCCAACGTGATCCTAAATGATCATCTAACCGAACCTGCATTGGTTTCTTCTGCCAGTGAATTAAATGCAAAATGGTTTATTCCCCCATCCTCCAGCAGCTCTTCCCCATTCCCACATGCTCATTTAACCAGTCTGAACTGAGAGATAAGCTGATGATGAGACACCAGAAGGCAAAAACAGACAATTACCTGGGCAAATGTTTGAAGGATTTGGGCCCTGGGGCAAAAATGCTGTTTACTACAGCCTGAAAGCCCCSTTTGTACCAAGTACCAACCAAGTGCGTCTGAACTTGGCAGTTCTGGATAGTGGCCACCGGTGGACTCAGTGCAAAGTTTGTAGGTGGGAGATAACATCACACTCCTGTCTGCATTTCATCACCGCAGGGCCTTTCCTGTATTCTTAAACAAAGGCGTGCAAGTACCAACAAAAGTGTGTTTTACCATCTGTCTTAATGCTCACTCATTGCATAGTTAATCATTTATTCTTTATGCTGAAGACCACCCTGGCAAGGTGGTGGGACGGATGCTCAGCTGGCCTAGTTAGCAGAGCAATGCCAGCTTACACGGGTTGAAAATCTCTCTTTTTGGTTCAATCCTTTGCCTTCCAAAGCTCAAGGGATAGGAATGGAGTTCTAGTGCCTCACACTTCTCTCTTTCCTGCCTGTTTGCCTCCTCAAAAAAGGGAAAAGAATATAGAAAGTGGTAAGAGTCAAGATGGAGAGAGTCAAGATGTAAGAAGATGCTGCAATGCATTTCATATATACATGTATTCATGTATCCACTCATGTCTGYGTAGTCACAGCCTGCAAACAGCACTGATGCTGGTGAAAATGGAAGCAACCAGGCCCACTGTAACACCTCTGGCAAATGAGGAAGCATAATTAGCCCCATATACCCAGGAATATGGGGTATGGGGAAAGGCTGAAAGCCCCCACTACATTTTCAGGCTATTTCAAGAGTGGAGATCAAATTCCTACGTGATAGGCCCAGCCATAGGGTTCCTATAGAGGTAAATCTTACATAAAGTGCGGGGCAACTGAGCTGTCATCCCTGTCTAATGCACCAAAATGGTCCTAGGAGATACGTCCTTGGAGACCAGTCCTTACATTTACATGTCAGGATTAAGTTATACACTTCGTAATAATTCCCTTGCTTTTGTTTGGTTATAATATTTGCCAAATAAAGAAAAGAGGGGCATGCTGCATCAAAGCACGGGGAATGTGCCTTGTGAGGAGACAGCGTTTCCTCAGTCTTCCCTTCAGCTTTTTTTTCCCTCCGTCTTCAAATGTGCAAAATAAGTTGTATGACAGCCTTTGGTGGAGATGTATGTAACAAGGCCCTCATTGTCTCAGACAGGTGTGAGATTGGAATTGATTCCGAGCCAACAACCCAGTATCAGAGCCAGCTCTGTGAGCTGAAAACATACACCAGCCATCCAGTAATACCACTGAAGCCAGCCAGAGACTCAACAATTTAAGGCTTAACACACACACAACATAAATCAGATGAGGATGTACCAGCCAACCGTCAGCTTCTTGGGCAGATGCCTGCAGACCGTCTGCGCAGATCAGACCTTGCCTGTTTCGGTTATTGGAAACATTTTTATTTTTTTTTTATTTTTCATATAAAGATGAGAGGTTGGGTGGAGCAGCTAGCTCAGACACATTTACATGTGTCCCATCTTGCCCCAACAGCCCTTCTCTTGCTCGCTGTTTGGAGGCAGCGCTTCTTGTAAAATCACTTTATTCCAAGCACAGGAGGGCCAGAATTACGTTTTGGGGAAATGTTCAGTGCTCAAACACAGAGCTCACGCAGACRCACACTTTGTGTGCACCACCTTCACGGAACAAAATCGCTCCCTTCTGTGGAAGTTGAAGCRGCTCTCAACATGATCAAACAAGCCCAAGAATCAGCACAACTGTTTTTCTTCCTTCTTTTTTGTCTTTTCCATGGATATATTTCCTTTGCTCTTCCAGGAAGACCCGTTTGGATCCTCTCTCCTCCCTGCCTTTCCTTCTCCCGGCTGCAGCGGCCTCCTCCCTACGGCAGGCCCGGCGGCCTCGTGCTCGGGGGCGATGGCGGCAGCAGGACGTGGGGCCGCGGCCGGGGAGCCCCTAATGTCCCACAGGGGCACAAGGAGCGYGTCACCGTGCTCAGCTGTCACCCCAAGGGGCCCGCGGCCGCGCTGGCCACGGCCCGGCCTCCCGCTGCCACCCCGGCCCCGCAGGCCACGCGTGGGGCCTGCTCTGCCCTGCGGCCTCCATGCACCCCTGCCCATGGCGGCGATGAGTGACGAACACCACCCATGGGCTCTCCTCGCCTGCCCAGTTTCCTCACACTAGGTGTGAGAGGTGCAACATGCAGGCGCGCTGGTAACGCCTCCCTGAGTGCAYGCACAGCGTTGGCTTCCAGCATGGCTCGTGTCGGAGACGCAGCACTTCGGCAAGAGACGCTCTGCTGGCCTCCCTTCCCCATGGCCGTGGCCTCCCTTCCCCGYGCTCAGCCTTAGCCACCCTTGATGCCAGAGTCCACCCTAAGGACAAATCTGTGCTGGCTCGGGAGAGAGCTGAGTGCCCTTCTGTGGTGGCAAAAACCTCTCCCGCCATGAGCAGCTCCAATCCCCACGTCTTAGGGGAGCTCACATCGGCACTGGCAGTGCTGGCGGTGCTGTATTTAAAATTAAATAGACTTCAGCAATCTTATACAAAGGACAACTGAAACCRTCATAAATGCTAAACTGGTTCGCTTTGCTGAAAAGCATCATCACACTGACAAAATAAAGCGTCACTTCTGACAAAACTTTGTCTTCTCTGCAGTCCAAAGAATATGGCAATTCTCTGCAACTTTGTTGAATACTGAAAACTGAACAGTTTTCACTGAATATGGAACTTCTTGCTATGCAAAGGTCTTTTAGGTTCATTTTCTTTTCTTGGTAGCGAATATAAAGAGAATCTGAAGAATGATGAATGCGACGAATGAGATCTGCAAGAAGCTGAGGGAACCTAAACCGACCAAGTCATATCTAAAATCTGTGATGCTTACAATTATTCAGAAAACCAAAGGATTTAAAAGGCAATGACAAAATTCCACAGTGCATCTCGTGATCCATTTGCATTTCTCGATGCTTAATTAAAGACTTTCCAAGCATCTCGCTTCGTAGATACTGCTCAGCAGTTTCTGACACCCAGGCTTCTGAAGCTGAAAATAACCCCTCTTGAACTGGAAATCTTGCCCAATGCAGATAAAGCAAGCAAACCTCTGAAACAGCCTCAGGCATTTAAAGTCAAGTCACAGCAAACCCCACAAATTTTATATGGTTTTACCGCCTATGCTGATGCTTCCTAATGCTTTTATGTGAAGAGGTATATAAATTAATTGAAAACGGTCAGAGGAACCCTCATCTGCTTGAGTATATAATGCACATTTCACGGAGTTGCTTTCATGCAGTGCACCACAGCACACTGTTCTTTGCAGCTAAACAGCCCRTGTTTACAGGAGTCATAATGTGCTGAATCGCTTGGGGAAACTTATTTACAAGTTTACCAAGGGTGCGCTGTGTGCTCAGCCGTGGAGAAGCAGCCGCGAGCTCTTTAGACACACAGGAACATCACAAAGGACCTGCTGGAGGTAACAACCCTGTTAAAGACGAGCAGCAGAAGCAAGGAGGGCCTGTCTGTGCTTTATGCTGTGAAAGGAGCCCCTCCACGTCCGGGGTAAGAGCTCCCTCCTGAAGAAAGCAGAGTCCTGTGGATGGGAAGAGAAATGGGAGCCGCAGGCTGCGTGTGGCTTCCTCCTTCACGTTCTAGGGGCCAGACAGGTGGCAATGGTGTCAGTGGCCATCCTGCCCTAGCCCCACAGCATCATGACTTTCAGTGGCCATCCTGCCCTAGCCCCACAGCATCATGCCTTTGGAAAGGCTCAGCACGGTATCTGAGGGGAAATAATACATTCCATTACAAAATCGCAGTGGTATCTTCTGGCACATGGGCAGTTCTAGCTGAATAATAAGCTGGTTTCAGTGGGTGTTTGTTTTTAGGGTAAGGAGCTCTAATTTATTTTTTGTTTGTTTTATTTACCATGGGAGGTAATTTGAGCTCTGGTATCAAAACATGCGGTGTTCTGCCAGGAGGGGATTAAGGCAGAGAATGCTATGGAAAGAAACTGGGTTTGTCAGTACAGAGCTAAGAGAGATTTTATTTACCAGAGTTTTGCAATCAGTGCTTTTAATCTTCATCACAATTGGGCTATTCAAAGGCCAGCAATATGCTTCCAAGGCCAGTAAAGAATAATCCAAAAAGCAAGTGGTATCTGCCTCCTGTGTTAAAATGCTACGAAACATACCAGCTCTTGCTGCTGTCCAGAGTTCAGGACAGTGGGAGCATCTGCCTTGGAGTCAGGCAGGGATACCAGCTTTTGACAACCTCTATGTGTTGGTGCAACAGGCGAGATTTGGTGCTGGGCAGGGGGAGCAGCGAGCCGGCCTTCCAGAATAAGGTGTTCCCATGGGAAACTAGCAAGGGCTCAGGGACATAGCTACCCTAAAGGGCAGATATGACATGTCACGGAGGTGCAATGTGTCTCAGAGGAAACTGTGTGAAAGCTGCAAACTCAAAAGATGCTCAGCCATTGGAGTTGCTCCAGAAATCGGCACTCAGAGTCTCCACTTGAAGCTGCTGACTGGCATTGCTCCTAAAGGAAAGGAGAACTAGAGAAGCAAGATATGAGCCTATGTAATTCCCTCTCTTCTCTGATGGCCACAGTTACTACTACCAGCACTAAGCCTGGGCAGCAAAAGATTACTGCATCAAAGAGTGTCAAGTCAAAGAGTGATTCCAGTTTTGCTGTGATATAACGGAGAAGGGATTTTGGCTTGCAGAACCAAAAATGACAAAACAAAACAAACAGAATTGTTGTGCAAGTTAAAGACAGAAACGGGGCTACTTGTTCCTACCTGCAAACTCTATTTCTCTTAGCAGCATCCATCATCTCAAAATTGTTCTCATGTGGTAAAAGCCATGGACTGATTCATGAAAAATAACACAGCGGCTGGGCATGAGCTGCCAAATCTTATAGGTGTCTGAAAGATTCAGCTACACAGCTCTATAGTCCTCCAAAGGCATCTCTGTATCTATCACTGATTTCTCTGATGCCTGGATGCTTGGGCATGATCTTTCCAAAATCTTGCTGAGAGACTTTGTTTTGTTTGCCCATTTTTCCTGAAAACTTTTTTCTTTAAATGAAAGTCTAGATAGCTTGCCAAAAGACATACAAAACAATATCGACAGAGCTGAGAACAAAATACAGAGTTCTAAAGTCCTTGATTTCTGCCTTAAATCTTTACTTAGAGTTGTCCTTTAGGATGCTTTGGGCTGAGGACAAGATGTTAAAAAAAACAAGGAAAAAATTGTGTAAGTGGAGATATTGCTTGAGGAGTGAGAACATATTTGTTGCTTTGTCTACTGTTTTTTTAATCTCAGGACGTGCCAGGCAATTGGAATATAAGATCTGTATCTTTTAAATATATCGACACTTGGAAATACTCTGGATTAAACACCATTACATAACTCTTTCCATTAGGGCTTTAAGTCGATGAAAAAAGCTAAAGCATTTCAAGTCTTTTTTTTCTAGAGCTGAAAATAAGGAGACAGGGAAGACTCTTGAGCAAGGCTTATGCCCTGGAGCGGGGCAGGCTGCCTGAACCTCCACCAGGTATTGAGGAACTTGCTTCCTCACCTCGTTCTGCCCTGAATGAGAGCAGACAGAGGAGGAATAAATCTGTGGCTCGAAGGGAAAGAATTGCAGCTCCTGAGGTGCACGGAGGTGACGACAGGGAGCATACAGTGGACGTCCGTGATGAATTCCTGCTGCTCTGAAGTGAAAAAGTCTTCCCCTTAATAAGCAAAGGGTGAGATTTATGCTCTGGGCTGCCAGCGTGCTAAACTCGTTGAGTTTGTGCTGGCAGGGCTGGTGCTGGACAGCTGGCTGAATCTGTAGCTAAAATGAGCTTCATTTGGAGAACTCTGAAGAGCTGCTGATGGAAGGCGGAGTAAGAAACTCATTAGGGGTTTGCAGGCAATGACTATCTCGTCTCTGCAATCCAACTGAGCAACGAATTGAGAAGATGCCTGAGCTGCCACTGCCTATACTGGCGGATGAAACGTTTCTTGTGTTGACTCAGGGGAGCCGCAGGTGCAGAGAACTGATCAAATGGAAAAAAAGTATGGGCCCCAAAAGCATTTCCTGGATGATGAAGCCCAGACACTTCTTATATTCTGCACTTACATAACATAGCGAGCACCCTCTTGAATTACAACTTTCAGTTGCTAACAGTGCCCTGGAAGGCTGCCAGAATTTACTGCTCTGATGCCTAGGAACTATCTTCTAATTTCCAGCCTAAATTCATTCATGGTCAGTTTACAGGCTAACTGCTTGTTCTTAAGCCAATGTTGTTCTTCAGCACAAATGTTTCTTCTCCCTCCCTGCTATTCCACCTCTCCGCTGTGTTTATTGGCTGCAATTATCATCCCTCTCAGCCTTTGTTTTGGTCTGCTAAATAAAGCTGGCTCTGCTGGACTCATTTCTAAAGTGTGGTCTCTACTTTGCTTGTCTCCTTTGCACCTGCTGCAGCCTGAATTAATTCTTCCTGGGCATAGGATGACCAGTCTTTTTCTAGACCTCAGATAAGAGTTTTCTGACACCTTCTACACTGCCATTAATACAGTCCCCTATGTACTGAATCTAAAAGTGACATAACTGGTGGCCTGTTGCTTGCAGTGGAGATGGCAAGAGAGGGTGATGACCGAATGAAGACCTCTAACACCCAAGAGAGGGAATTCCACAGGATTCTAGCTCTTATTTCTAGATTACTTCTGGATGTAACAACCCTTGTGTCCTGGTAGAAAAAACCTTGCAGATAAGTAAAGCCTTGGCCGAGATAATATGTCACAGAAACAAAATTTTATCCTTGACAAAATTAATATTTGGATAGAACCCAAATGTGTTAAGAACTTCACAGAACAAATGAAAGATGTGCAGTTTGCTACAAGGAGCCCAATTCCACACATGACTAAGTAAAAAAGCAAGGTGAAGAGCTGAGACCAAGAAAGAATGGTCAATATGAATCTGAGGATTTAGTTATATTACAACACATCCTGTATATGTCTTTTTACCATACTGTCATTTACAGGTTGTCTTTTTCTTCTCCGTTATTATATACTCTACTACCTCCCAAACTTTCTCTAAGGTACAACTATAGAGGATGTCAGTTTTGCAGCAAAATGTCCAATTTTGGGACAGAAATGCCAGACAATTTTGTGGTTTGCTTTTGTGCTCCTGCAAATGGGTACAGTGACATTTCTGATGCTCCATTTTGGTCTACACTTTAGATCAAACTTCCTAAAACATGTTACAGTATTCTGTTAGACTGAATAAAAGCGGAATTGTTTTAAATATGCTAATCTGATTCACATGCTAGTATGCTCGTCTTTTCTTATGAGAGCTGGGTTGTGACACAAAAAAATAAATAGCATGGTGTGTCTGCTACTAATAATATTGCCCCCTTTAAAAACTGCTGAGGTTATTCATAGCAATATCTAAAGTATTATCTGCTGAGCCATAAATGCGAATCAAAGAAACATATTGTACATTCAGTAAGAAAAGACATTTCTCTCCACAAAATTTCCTTCCCGACAGAGCTGGTTGGAAACCATCCAGCTAAACAGCTTTGGTTTGCAAAATATTTTGTGAAATCACCACTATTTCCACAAACTTCCTGTGACCTCCAATGGCTCTGGCACTTGCGTTCGCCAGGCTCACGGCCCCGGGGCCGCTTCCCCTCTGCTCCCTGCCTTATCCTCAGCCAGGCCCTGAGGAGGAAGCGGAGGGACAACCTGGCAGCTGGAAGGAGGGAAGAGGAGGCAGCGGATGAAGACTCCCCGTGCCTGGTGCCCCAGGCCTCCTTCTGCACCTTGGCTGCTCACCCCGCTCTTGGCGGGTGCCAGGAGGGGGGACCCTCTCCAAAGGGATCTTCCCTGAGTTACCAATGCAGCACACATGAGCTGCCTCCCAGTGCAGAACCGGGTTCCTGGATTCGGGATGCCGCCCTGTGCTGTTCGGGGGGCAAGGCAGGCACAGGGATGACAGGAGCGACGCCAGCTCCATGCCGGGCCCCTCGGCGCGCAGAGGGGAGCGTGCCTCGGGCTGCAGAGGTCCCGCAGTTAATCCCGAGGGATGCCTCCCGCCGCAGCAAGGCCCTGCCGGCCGGCCTGGAGCGCTGCCCTGCGGGCGCCTCGCGCTCACCCACGGCCCCTTAAGGGGATTTAAAACGGGAAATATTACATATATATTGGGGCAGGATGCAGCTGCAGTGGGAGCAACGCCGTTTTAATTCCCCGTGCTTCCATGCCGCCCTTGACTCCACTCCTGGGTGCCGCTGCTTCCTGGGAACCCAGATAAACTCGGGCTGTTTTCTGTGGAGCGAGATTCTGATAGCAAAGACCTTGAAACGTCTCTTAAACAAAGCGCGTTGCACCTGGAGGAAGGCAAAAGGCTGGCGGGCAGCAAAACAGCCTCCCAGCCTCTACGTTTCTGGCTAATTCAGGGAGCTGGTCTTTAAATGGTCCCTGTTATTTTGCTGTAGGTGCTAATGCTGCTGCTTACGTTAAAGATCTGTCAGCAATTTTATTACAGACTCTTGTTTCCAGGGATTTTTGGCTTGGTCATAAAAATGTGGCCCCTGCTGAAACTTAGCATATAAGGTTACCAAAGGGGAAAAAAGAAAAAAAAAAAAAAAAAGAAAAAGCAAGTGAGCAAACTCACACATTTTTAAGGCTATAAAAGTATAAATAGAACCAGAAGCATGTAGTGATTATAATGATTATTTGTTTTCCAAACAGAGGAAATTTAGCTTAATTTTACTTTTCTAACCTATGAATAATAAATTATCAATTGGAAACATGATGTTACTCAACTCTACGCATTTCTGTAAGATATTCTTAACCCTATCAATTAGAAATTATTTGCAGTATTTAGGGAGCCTGCATTACTGTCTGCCCAGGAGTATCTTCTTGGACTGATCATTTACACATTTAAATATTCCTATTTGCCCTGAAAAAAAAAATTATTATAAGAAAACCACATAAAGTAACATTTGTAAAATGCCTGAATTACGGATCTACCTGCTCTGGTTAACACTGACCTTTCTGAAGTCACAWAGGATGTATTTACTTTCTGCTTGAGAGTGGTATTAGGAGAAACCCAACCATAATATATAGTTACATGTATATTTATATTTTACATCTCTATCTCTCCTTCTCTCTCTMTATATAAATGCTCATCAAAGCGCCTAACTAAACTTTCATAAATAACATAGTTCAAAGCATAGCTCTGTTTCTTCTCCTGCCCGTACAAAGGCAGGAGTGAGTTAAGGCTGAGCTTTCGCTGGGTTTTGAACTTTAACTGAATTTCCATCCTCCTGTGAGTGGAGGTCAAATCCTTTGACAYTGTATGCTTGGTGCTTGCACAAAGTAATCTTTCAACTTAAAACATGTGTGAGGTGGTGGCAGCTTTTGCACCCCTTCTGTTTCCCTTTTGTCTGTGAATTGGTTATGGTTGGAGCTTTTAAATGAACAGGTGTACTTTATCCCTCCTTGTGATATGAAAGAAGCATAAAACTCGATTATAGCAATTTATGGTCTCTTAGCTTGCTTAGACTTGTATCCATGACACAAGCAGCTTGATGTTCGAATTCAAGACCTGGTAAAATAGGAAGTTAAAATTAACCTCAATCCTTTTATAGATGAAAACCTCAACAAATAAACAGTGGTTTAGTGGCATGGCAACCTGCCCCTTTAAATCCCAAAACTAGTCTGAGATGTCTATTTTGAGCTACTTTYGCTTTTTAAAAAAAAGGATAATTAGACTTGGATGAATAGAGGAGTAGCCTGTGATTCACACTGGTTTGAGTTAAAGTTTAATGCCAGTGTTTAGAAGCTAGAAATGTATGCTTTTTTCTATGCCTTTTGTCTATAAAAAGTAAGCACCCTACRCTCTCTTCGGTGACAGTGGAGTGATAATGGAAGTGTTTCAGCATGCAAATAAGTATACACATCAGTATAGCAATGCTACAGAGTATGTCAGAAGTATTTCATTTTGGGGGCCCGCATTCTGAAAGAGTAATTATGTTTATTGAAAGTTAAAAAATGAAAATACCCTGACTCCTTAGAGATCAACCCCCTGAGGTGAAGAACACTGAGGAGAATGTTTAGGTACCAATCATAGCCATTTTGCCCTGCTGTGATAATGTAATGATAATCTGAGAAGATGTGCTCACTAAATTAAAAAGCAATTGTAGCAGAAAGAAAAAAGTCCTAAATGAGAGTAACTGCAGTCTTAGGCTTACTTTACTGGTAGTGACTGCAAGCCCCAACAAGTTGCTCAGACTGTCACTGTGTGAATTTCACAGGCAAAGGAAAAGCAGAACACAAAGAAAGCAGCCTGATAATTTAAAAAAGAGAGGATCAAGGAAGAAACATTAGCAGTTCAATTGCTATCATTTCTGAGCTACGCTCACAGGTGAGATGATGCATTCAAAGCCCGTTTGTAAAAGGCAAAGCAGAGCAATGCACTGGATGTATTTCTGGCGCGAGCAGCTGAATCCCCAGATGAGCACAGAAGGCCTGTCACTCCGAACTTGCACAACTGAAGAGCYTGGAAACACCGCAAGGAAAGAGGGACACTCGATGTTAACCTGATACTCTGCTAAGCATCCAGTGTTCCCAAGAAGCTGAAGAATGCAAGTCTGCGACTAGTGCCTCCACCCACGCCGCTGCTGAGCAGCCATAATAATACATGCATTTTCTTTTACAGGGACAGATCTGTGCACGGGAGAAATCCCACTTGGCTCACTCTACAGATCAGGAAACTAAGTGAGGCGACTGTCAGGAGTGTAACATGGAGAAGGAGATCCTCCGCCTGAGCACCCTGGCACTGTTCCTGGAAGGAAAGGACCTGTGTGGTCCTTGTACCCTTCCTGGCTGCTTCTTTTTGCTCTACCATAGAGGACACGCTGATTTATTTCCCTCACTTTTCCAAAATGCCCACATCTGCTCGCAGTGAAGTTCACTGCAAATTTGCAGTAGACTTCACCAGGCCAAAGAACTTCTTAGCCCTGGAAATACAAAAACGTAACAAGCATTGCATTATGTAAGCAACACCTTCTCCAGTATGCAGCAAAGAATATCCTGATTTTTAAATAAATGCTGACAAAAATTACTGATTCCAGCTCATGGTAACTGGTTCTCTCCMAAGCACCAGCAGAGAACCTTGATTAAGACAATAACATCCTGACAGGAAGAATAAAGCACAACTCCCTGAGGAACAGCTCTCAAAAAACACATACTGTCCTTTATGTGCACTTTAGATGCATTTCATTATTCATCTACATGTTGATACATATTCTGCAAAATACATATTATTTGACAGCTTAGAAATCTGAGTCGTTGCTCACTGCACTTCAGCTGATTTCACTGACAGACTGGATCCTAGCAATCTCAGTTCTAGCAGGTAAGATTTTAGACTGTTGCATGGTTTCATTAACATCATTTAAGCCTCAGCCTTGGAGGAAAYCAGAGTCTTGAGTCACCATTTTGCAGGTTTTCGTTTAAACAAAATAACCACTGGCAATAGAAATATGTCCAAACCAGCCTGTCCACACTTCGCTCTCAGTGGCTGCCTTCAGTGGGCAAGACATTCTGAAAAGCTTTCTTTGCTATTGCCTTCCCGGGAAAAATCAAAACAAGCCATGGAAAGTTTTTCTCTCTTATTCAAGTACACAGTTACTAAATGAACATCCATCAGGAAATATTCTTACACACACAGAAAGAATCTCTAGGTGTCCCTGCTTGAGCAGGAAGGTTGGACTAGATGATCTCTAGAGAATCACAGAATGTTCAAGGTTCTAGAGATCTAGATGATTATCTAGATGATCATCTAGATCTCTAGAACCTTGGTTGGACTAGATCTCTAGAGGTCTCTTCAAACCTTGAACATTCTGTGATTCTGCGTAATCTATAATCTGGCATCTTTGCAAAAAAAAAATGAAGGCTTGAAGTGCTAACAGTTCTGCTGTATTAGAGGTTACCACCATGAACCATGCTGGCAACGCAACAAGGAAGCACGCCATATTCCTTAAAAGCTGTTAGATGTATGAAAAATGCAGACATCTCCAAGGAAGCCCCTCCTTGCTCTCCTCCCACCCCCTAGATGGCACAGGGGAAGCGAGGAGAATCTGCTCATGGGGCTTCCCCACGAAGACACCACGACGGCGGTGGCGTTTGCCCAACCATCCAGGCCAACACGGACGCTCTACCTCAGCTGCCGCCCTGACCTCCACGCGTCCCGGAGCTGCTTCCAGAGGCTGGGAGAAGCGGGAGCTGCCGGGGGCGGGCGCCGCAGGGGAGGAGATCGGGTACTTACCCTGGATCTGACTCTGAGGCTGAGGGTTAAAGGCAGTGGTGTGGTTCAAGGAAGCTCGCGGGTTGGGTGTGGGGGCTGGGTGGTGTGGGCTGACCCGCATGGCCGTACGCCGCAACTGCTCCAGTTCGCTCAGGCGCTCTGAAAAGGACAAGCTGCCGGGCTTTGTCTGCTCATCTATTTTCTGGCGATGTCCTAGTGTGGGAGGGGGGGGAAAAAGATGAGAAAATCTCACTGAGGAATATGGCTCACATACGAAGTCGGTCGACTGTTTTTTTTCTTACCCCCTGGTCCCCTGGCAAGGTGCCTAAGCAGCTAGTGGATGTGTGAAATTAAACTGAAGTGATAGCTCTGCAAGAACAGGAGATACAAACAAGTCATGCATTGTAACCACAGCGCGGGGAAGTCCACCTTCTGCAGGACATGGCCTGCTCTAGAAAAATAGATCCACTGGAAGTTGCATTCCTCTCTATTTCGTCATACAGGGCGAAGAAACATTTCTTAAAAAGGGGGGATGTCTGCCCAGATGGATAAAAAGAGGAAGTTTTTTTTCAGTGGGCCCTGGGCTACACCTGCATGGGAGAAACGCATCAAAAATTCAATCCCAGATTGTGATAACGTGTGGTACTTTGGCAAGTACTACAATGCTATAAAATATTACACCTAAAAAWTTGAAAATTTGGATCATTTTGCAATGAACTTACAGAGAAAAACTGGCAGGATGGAAACTGTGGGAAATTAAGTTTCTTTTCAAGGTGTGTGGAGTTACCRAAAAGTGAGGTGCCACTATGCATCCTATGGTAGGAGAACAAACGCTGACCTTACAGCATGGGCCAGCACCAATACTCTTAGCCTTTGCCATGTGGGAGTTAGAGGGTCCAACACTCCCCAAGGGGAGCCCCTTGGAGCTGCCCGTGAAGCTCTGGCACCATGGCCTCAAGAGGTGTCAAGGGATACGGAAGGCATGGAAAGGCATGGATCCAGCCCAGCAAGCACCTCTATACCGCGTCTAGATTGAGGTGGAACAGTAGAGAGGTCTCTCACTTGGTTGGAGAGTTTTCAAGATAAGCTCTAGCTAACTGCAATGAGCAACACACAAAGGATAAGGAAATGAATTTCTGACTCATGCCTGTGCTCTGGGATCCTTTGTGAGTGTCCCTGTCATAAAATGTCCTGCTGTTCAGTAACCACGAAGAGTGCATATACAACATACAGGAAAGGTGCCTCATCTAATCTCCATCTTGCTCTCCAGGAGGCACCACAAAAGCACAAATTTATTTTTTGCTTTCTCTCTGCCCCTACAAATACCTCTTAAAAGCTAAACTATTGTCACCATTGTGCAAAGCACTTTTGTGTCCAGTGGTCTTCAGTTTTATAAGATAGCCTTAATCATCAGTGTATCTTATCCTGGATGTCTGCTGGCATCATGTTTTAGGGTCAAAASAGAAACTTTCCTCACAGACTTCTGTTTGTCAAAATGTCTGGAATGAGATATTCCAGACTTGTTCCCAACCAGGTGCAATCAAAATTCCCCTTGATACCTTTTTTTTTTTCTTTTTTTTTATCCCCAAATGGATTTTTTCTCCTAAAAGTTTACTGGAATCATCCCTTCTTTCATTGGTTTGAGCAGAAAGACCAAAAATAGACCAAAAATTGTCTTAAAAACAAGTTATCTGTTAAAGAAGCCCATTCCAAACAGCGGGTGATATATTGACTGTAATGGGGCTGTGAGGAAACTCACTGACCCCACCTGTGTTTAATCAATGCACTTGGATCCTTGGCTCCAAAAGTGTCCTTTTGGTACCTTCCACTTGGGGACCTTCTTGTGGAGCAGTGGATGTCATCTTTCCCCCCCCCCCTTTTTTTTTTAACCCCAAACCCAGTCTCATTTCTACACTTTCCATTTGTTCCAACAAATCAACTGCCTTGTGAAATTTTGTGGCTTATCCCTTCCCCTTTCTTGCTGTAGGGAAGGCGAATATTACCCTTAAGTGAATGTATGTCAAAACTCTACCCCAGAGGTCAAACAAGATGACATCTTTGTTTCTACCTATTTGGCTGAAGGAGRCAGCTTTATTTGCAGTTTCTTTTTATACCGCATTATCTAACTGCTCCTAATTTTCATTTACTTCTCACAAATAGCTGCCTTTTGCAGGTCTCTCTGCATTTC
The DNA here is from genome assembly GCF_003342845.1 of Nothoprocta perdicaria. Classification (NCBI taxonomy): domain Eukaryota; kingdom Metazoa; phylum Chordata; class Aves; order Tinamiformes; family Tinamidae; genus Nothoprocta; species Nothoprocta perdicaria. The sequence continues at coordinate 737,132 of NW_020455482.1, forward strand.
CTTCCTCTGTCTGCAGAGGTGGTCATCGCTCTTCCCGTGGCGATTCCCCTCTGAACTCCCAATTACTGCAGTAAAACGGATTGACAAAAAATGCACTTTAATAATACACAAAGCCCTATTCCACATGCTCCCATAGCACTAATATATAAACATCTGCACACGTCCCGCTGCCAATTTTGTGTACCAGCGAATGAGCAGCAAAATCTCCTTGGAAAAACTCTGTATGCCCCTTACTCTACAGAGCACTCTTTCACACCACCTTAATAGCTTAATCAAGACACAGAAACATTTTATATACTAAAAGGAAAATGTGCATTTAAAAGCAGTTCCCAGTAGCTAAATTTCTAAAATTAAGTTTTATAACTTGCATTATGGTTCCAAATCACAGTGGCTCAGCTTTTCTTCCTGTTGCCAGGCCCTTTGGCACAGCTTGAACTGTCTCAGATTCCACACTGTACTATAAATTATCCCAAGAAGAAAAAAAAAATATATGTATAAAAAAGACATGTTATAGAAAAGTAGTTTCACCGTTAAAGAGACCCATTAGGGCTTCAAAAAAAAAAAAAAAAAAAAAAAAAAAAAAAAAAAATAAAAATTAAGAAAGGAAGGAGAAACAGACGAAATACCATCAACAATTGAATCTCTAATACGGCTTCTAAAAAAAAAAAAAAAAAAAAAAAAAGAAGTGAGAGAGATGAAAGATGAAAAAGATTTTTATCTGAAATTCTGGTTGGTCAAGAGCAAGTGCTTCATTCGTCAGCAGTGCAAATCTGGACACCGTTTCAAGCCTTTGGCTCATGACACTGGAGTTGAAGGCAAACACGCAGAGTCACACCGAATGTGTACATATGTAAAGCACCTCGTGCATCTGGAGTATTTTAAGCTTCAGCAGGTCAAAGCAAAGGGCCTGTGGAGCCAAGAAGGAGATCCTTCCAAACCCGTATCCCCCAATGTCATTTATTCTTAACTTCAGATTCCTTGTGGGCATTTTCTGCTGTTAGGTCCGTGCACCCACGTGAAGCCTGACCTCCCTACGTGCAGCTTTCTCCTCCGATCTTCCCAGATGCCGCTCTCCTGGCTCTGCTGTTTCACCTGCCTGGCATGCAGCCTTGGCAATGCAATCACCACGTACTCGCAGCCTCCTGCACAGGTAAACAGCTCCTCTGAGGTGCACACAGCAAGGGCTGCATTCAGGCTGGCGAGGTCAGAACCAGCTCTCCTCTTGCATCTTGTGCAAAGTCTCTATGCGCTCTACATAGGTCTCGCTGGCACAGAATGAGGCAGGACGGGCAGGCTCGAGCTCACCCTGAGCAAACCAGCCTGTCTGCAGGCAGGGGGGACGAGCTCCAAAAGAGGCCTTTATTTTTTTACTTTAATCGGAAAAGATACTTAAACTTTTCTCCCTTGCCGGCTGCTGTAGGTGGCACGGAACCTGCTTTCCATGCACGTCTGCAGCGTGGAAGGGATGACTGTGTCACAAAAATGTTAGCAAATATAAATGGTTTTGCCCAGCCACTGCAAACGCACAGGCAGAGCTTTGCTAGGGTGACTTGTATTTTTGTATTTATTAGCTTTACTTTGAAGTTACTCTCTAAATACCTTGCTTAAAGAGCAGGCAAGCTATCCTCAACTCACCCCTGAAAAGGCACAGCACTATTATTATCCCCGTCTTATGGACGGAAAACTGAATCACAGAGAAATGAGGTGACTTGCCTGTGGTCAGTGAACCCGTGGCAGACGCTTGACTCCCAGTTTAGCACTATAACCACAAAACCAGGCTTCCCCTTTTGAGAAGATTAACGTGTTGAATKATGAAAAAGAGTGGCAGGGAGGTGTTCAGCAAGAAGCAGTACCTCCATATGCTGTCATTCCTGAAATAGGGAGTAGCACTGGGAAGCAGCCCTTCACAGCACAGAGGCACAAAACCAGTAACAGGAACCACAAGAAGGGGCAGAAAAACTTGCAAGTTTTTACTACTRCTGAGGCAAAAGAAACGTGCGGAGGTTTTTATCGCCCACTGTGCCATTTTACTTCCCCAAACACCTTATTCGATTTGACAATTTGCTATATTTTTTTTCATGCTGTTTTGATCTGCTGTGGGCCAAATCTTCCACTGGTGGAAACTCCTGGAGCTCTGTTGAGCTGATGACTTGGCCACGAGGATTTGTCACTTCGTTCTACAAATCAGAATTAACCTTATTGAAGACAGCTATACATTAAGCTTTAGTAAAAGGTGAAGCTGGCGCAGAGCTGAGACAGACTGAAGCCTTTGCTTGCCATGGGCATTCCCAAGTGTGCCCCTTCCCTGCCCGGTGCTCCCCGTGGGGTGGTTTTGTCCAGCTTAGGCTGCAGGTAGAAAGCGGAGGATACCAGGATTTTTCCCTGGGGTGGTAGGGTCAGGCTGTTAGTGCAATGTTTGGGATCTTCATTAGAATAAACAGGAKAGCCAACCTGTTTGGCTAAACCAAGGGGTCTGGAGTTTTTTTTCTTTTTTTCTCTTATCCCTGTTAAAGACTGTCTCAGTGAGGTCAGGTAGATGTTTTTACAAAGCCTATTAAACAAGGTGTGTAGAGACAACATCAGCCAGACAACATCAGAGCGTCAGGTAAACAGGAGCTAAGGAACGACAGGGCCTTCAGGGTCCCTACCCCTCAGTTCCAGCTACTGGAATTCCTGCGGAGAATCGGTATTATTTTACAAGTGGGTACTGCTGTAATGGATTAAATTGGTGGTATTTTGCTTTCTGTTTTAACAGGGTGGCGGGATGAGCGAACTCGTCTGTGGTTCGCGCTCAGAACTGCAGATCTCACCGTTGGAGCCAGTAACACATGYGGGGAGCTCCCCATGCCACCCTGGGCAGTCGCTCACAGCTGCCAAGCACCTGGGCCAACCCAAACCGGACCCGAACCCAAACACCCCACTTCTCTGTGTGTTGGACCTACAGGGTTTCTGCCCCAAAGGAGCAGATTTTGCTTGTGTGCAGATAGCACAGAGGGAGCTCGATGCCGCAGAGACCCTTCTCCCAGAATGGAGCGGAAAACCTTCCTCTTGCCGCTCAACCCTCCTCTTCCCCATGCGGCGTGGGGCCTCCACCCTCCTCATCCCAGGCCTGGGATGGAAGGTTTTAGCCCAGCGTGCAACCAAAAGGTGGATTGTACACAGGAAAACAGAGTGTCTCTGCAGACACTGCCAGAGGCAGGAGTGAGTGATCAAACCTGATGCCTGGGTTCAGTGGAAGCTCGCCCACCTTGGAGCCGTTCTGCAACCTGATCCAGACATCTCTGCATTTCAGGGTTGTTTGTATTCAGGGCTTTGGTTTGGCTCCAGCTCTACTTGGGTAGAAAATAAGCCATGTTTCATTGTGTCCAGTTAATAAAGTGGTAACCATTGTTTCGTACCACTGAGTTACAATAAATCCAATTATTTTTGTCTGTAGTGAAGGATGAGAAGAAAATATACTCTTTCACGTTCTTCATGGACATGATAGCACACCATCTTTAGTGTAAAAAGTTTCACAGTCTTGTATACAAAAGTGAATTAAAGTGTAGTGATTCTCTGTTACTGCCAAGACAGGAAATGCTAATGCTTGAAAAACAGCTACCCSACTCGCAAAAACTACTTTTTAGCTAACAATAGTCTCTTATACACATGGAACAGAGATATTTTCCTACCTACCAAATATCTCAGATAAAAAAAATCCAGTATTTTGCAGATTATATTTTTTCTCTCATTTCATATCTCCACAGAAACAGCAACTGGTATAAATCTTCTGAGAAGATATTGCTGTGTTTTCACATGCGCATCCACAAATCTGATCYTGCAAAGATATATGCATACGCTTGGCTTTTTTGCAGTCAGTATTATCATATGGTGGCCTACCGGGTTCTAAATAAAACTAAAACTAAAAATAATGATGATAATGATGAAAGCAATCCAAACAGTGCTTTCCTCTSTAGCCACAATCACTTGGTAAAGGCTTTTATCCCATCCAGGAATTAGTGCAACTAGTAAAATAGAGCACCATAGCACACCAACCCCTTATAGAGCATTAAAATATACAATCTAGAATCCTAAAATAAGGACAAGACACAGTGCAGTTTCTTTTTCCTCAGTTAAAATTAATGCTGCAGTGAGGAAAAATAATGGTGCTGGTAGTCAGAGCTTAACTGGAGAGTAGACTCATCAGTGATTATATTTTTTGTCGTTTTACTTAAGCACTGCACAAGTAAGGCCTYCCTTCCAGACAGCAGGAGCATCACGGCAGACAAGATTTTATGCTAAATGTTTTAGTGCCGTGTCTGTAATTACGGACAGCATCAGTRTTGGTCATCGGATCCAACCTGCCCATTGGCACGTGGCGCGGGGAGACGCGCAGGTGGGACTGGATCCTAGGCACATAGAGCACTTGCTGGACACAAGGAATGACACACAGGCTGACACCCAGATGCCCTTTAAAAGCAGAGTGCCAAATGCTGTCCCTGACACCAGGAAACCCTTCCAGAGGCGCTTCTTCTACCAGCTCCCTGGCAGGCCTGGCTCTCTCCGCGCCTTTATGGAAAATCCGTTTGTTACCCTGAGTAACTGCAGGCACAATTCGGTATTTCAGGTATGCCCCTTTGCCGGGCGCTACATTTTTCCAGCGGATAATCCAGTTTGGAGGTGCGCTAGTCAAGTGTCCAGCGACACTAACGAGGTAAACATTTACGGGGCCAYGGATTTACGGGGCACGTTCTGCTCGGTGCCTCTCCTGCTGTCTGCACCGCCCCACGTGCTGCCCTTCCACCAAGGGCTAGCAACACTGTGAGGCCGACCAGATCATGCTCTTTTTCCCCCTGTGCTTTTCAACAGTGGTTAAACACCCCCGGCACTATTTTTTTATTACATCTTCTTGTTTAAATCGACATCATTTAAAAAAAAAAAAAACCACACTAGCAAACACTGTAAGTAGAGGAAGTCACGACTCTCTGATGAGGCAGCGTCCCACACTAGAATAAATCAGAGCATGTGGGAGAGGCAGAATGAAACCCGGTCTTGCCTGATCTACGCTAGAAAACAAACTTCCATTTCCTATTTTCCAGACGAGTGCTCTAACTGTAAGATGGGGCCCATTCTCATCCTGTTTCTATCCATAYTTCATTATTCAGATGCCGTGGGGGAGCTTCCCCTGGAAACAGACCCCTGTTTTTAAGAGCCAGGTTTTAAGAACCGCATTTGAAGAAATGGGGAGCTTGCCCTGCCTCATGAAAGGAAGAAATCGGGGCTCTGCCTTCCCCACTGGAGCCACGCACACTAAGGGCAAGACCACGGGCTGTTTTGGCCTGGGTCTCTSTTGCAGCTGGAGCCTTTGCTTTGCTGACGAGCACGTCCCACATTTATCCTGGGGTGCACCAGGCAGACAGGAGCAATCCTGAAATGCTGAGCGAGGCAGGAAATACGCTCCCCCCTAGCTCTGTTGGTAAGGCTTCCGCTGTACAAACACATGGCAATGCACAAGCACATTTCGATTTTAATCTTAACAACAACAACAAATCCTGCTTGCCATGGACTCACCAAAATTTCTCATGACTCTGACATATATTTGCCTTTTGTTGTTGTTGTTGTTGTTGCAGAAGTGCACCTATTTTGTGAGTTCACCTTTGGAATTAGGTCAGCTCGGTGGAGCAAAAGCAGGGGAACTGGGTGTTTGGACTTTTGAGGGAAGTTGTTTGTGGAAGCTATATTAGTCTACAAAATTATACCCTTCCCTGTCTTTTTTTCTTTCTCCTATGTCAATGTATATACTTGAAAAATCCTGACTCCTTGACAAAGTTTGAATGCCTCCCAACTTAAGCAACGCATTGCCAAGAGCCTCTTTTGTTTCCTGATAGTTTGCATCTTCCCACACGTACAAACTGCCATAAGAATACCCTCCAGACATGGGCTGAGGCATAATAGCTGAAGATAGGCATGAAAGAGTAGGTGCAGAATGAAACACAACCAGCCAACCTAGCAAGCAACCAATAAAAAAAAAAACCCAAAACAGGCACAAAAAGACACCTCTGTCCAAAGAAAGAGCTGCAGAAACACAATTTGCAGACAGCAAGGAATGATCCTGCAGCTGAACAGCCCTCTGGCTGGCTCCACTGAGCACAGGGGTTGAGGCTACTACTTCAGGCCCCCTAATTGCGTGCTTGACTTCAGTGGGATGATCTGGACCCCTTCTCTCCCTGTGTGACTCTATACTGTGGAGGCTGATGGTATTTCCCTACTTTGCAGTGCCTTGGAGAGGATAAACAAATGGAGGAAAGTGAGCTGCACAAACATCATGCAATTGGGGGTTAGAGAAACAGCTTCCACAGAAATGCTTTTAATCATCCCACTAAAATATCCCTAGACAGTAAAAAGTCTCCATAATTCAGCCTAATATAGAGTTCAACAAGGGACCTAGAATGGAAAGGTCAAGTCCTGTGGCTCACTGTTTACATAAACCAGAGGAATTTGGAAACAAAAAAGTAAATTTACCCCCCACAGCTGTTGACTATTCAGACTTTGACAACTTGTGAAAAAAAAAAGGGGGGGGATCTAGTCAAGCTGTCCACTTCCGTTCAAGCAAAGATCTCTGCTTTTACCAAGTCCAGTGCCTGGTGTTTCCATGCAATAGCTGAAAATACCTGATTTTTTTTTCCCCCCAAAGAAATGAGTTTGAATATTTTTATCTTTMAGTTACTGAGCAGTCGCTCCTCTGTACTAATGCCCCATTGTGCCTACACAGGACTGCAGTTCACTGAAAACTCATAAATTTCATGCGGTTCTGCCTAGTCTTTATTTTAGGTTCTTGAACCACTTTTTGCTTTCCTCAATTTCTTTGCAGCTGCAGAGAGATATAGTAAGCTACTGTACAGCATTTTGAAAGCAGGGCCTCTGAGAAGTTTCCAAACTGCATACAACCAGGTTATTCTTCGGCTTGTTTTCTTTGGCTTCACGTTAGCAGTACAGAATGAGTCAAACAGTATTAACTTTCAAGAGGGAAGTGGTGTGGTCAACCCAAACTGTTTGCGGCTAGATGGTGAAGATAGGTAGAGCAGGTAATGAAGAACAGCCCATAACGCAGGCTGCAGGGAGGAGAGGCACGCAGACTCAGGCAAACAGAATCCTTAATAATTAAATCAACACTGTCGCCTAAATTTCTTTTTGTGCAGCTTTATGTGTTGAGGTTATGACACAGCCTGACTTTTCTTGCCTGGTGAGCCTTGAGAGGATGGCCCGTTGTGTGTTGTATTTAATGGAGTCGAACGGCAGCGCTCTGCGCGGAAAGAATGAGGGTTTGATGCTGCAGAAAAAGGCATGTATGGACTTTTTATTCGTGGCCGGGTAAATTCTTTCTCCTGCCTCCTCCCATTTTTTACAGACTGCTCCTTATCTGTTCCACCCTTAAAGGAGGAAGGAAGGAGGATGTTTCCATCCGTCCCTCTCTTTAGGATATGTTTCAGATGTTAACGGGCAYACTGTGCTATAGAGGAATAGCCAGCTCTCTCATTTATTTATTTGTTGTGGTTCAAAAGAATTGTGGCCACAGCCTTGACTAAGCCCTGCTTTCCCTCTTGCTTCGTGCAGACCAATGCAGCATTGACACACAGTCTGACCAGGAYGTATCATTAACACTAAGAGAAAATCGCTCATTCCTCACAATTCCCAATCGCAACAGATAGACAAAAAGTCAGAACACAAGTTAGCTACAGAGCAAAAGCACTTTTTGCATTCATTGCATGTGTGACAGTGGGTAAACTAAAAACATGCCATGTTTACATACAGGCCTCCAAAGAGGAAACTGCTGCATGTTCTGATAATCCAGGGCAAGCTAAGCTAAGAGTGAGCGCAGCACAAATGGATTTTCACCCTTTCCAATTACATTCCAGGAAGAAAATAGGGTCATTCACTGAAAATGCTGCACAGACTCATCCAGCCGTTCTCTTAGATACTTGTTGTTTTGCTAAATCCATAATAAGGCAGCTTCTCAAGAATGGAGGCCTCCAAAAAGACGCTGTACTGTCAAAACACTGCTGGGTGACTRGAACGCCCAACCGCTTCCACCCAGGGGGAAACTTCAGCCCCGTGTTTCCCCTCTCCCTTTCACCAGATCCTCTAGGAGCCTCATAAAAGAGTAAGGCCTCTCCCCAGTGTCCCACTGACCTCGTGGTGGGAGAAGGCAGCTCCCAGTCGTGCCTCTTTCCTACACATGTCTGCATGAAGCTTTTTCCCTGGCATCAACCACAGGCATTTGGTGGAAAACCATGTATGGGACAGCGGCATTGCTAATAGGTGTTCAAACAGTACCTTTTTTTTTAGATAACCTCCTTCTAGGGAGGGCCAAGGTTTTACACTCCCAGAACCACASTAGGCATCTGCACTGTGGGTCCTAACTATGAAGTCCCTTCTTGTCCACCTCAAGCAAGGCGTCTGCAGCTGCTTCACACCTTTCATGCGATCAGGTCTAGTGACTGGAGTTGGAAAGGCTGCTCCTGCTGAGGAAAGCATGTTAGATGAAGGACCAGGCTTACACATCTCAGATTTGGAGTACCATGAACGTGCACCAACTTTGCTGGAATAAGTCTATGAAAGAACCAGGATCTTCAGCAAAAATCAGCGTCCGGTCATATCTCCAAGGGTCATTCTAGCTGCCAGGCTGCACATGAATACTTTCCTTTACTTATACACACACACATATAAATGCCAGTGGCATCTACTCAGTCCTTTTTTTTTTTTTTTCTTTCATAATCCTATAGAAAATCCACCTCCTGCCCCCTTTTTTTTCCCCCCCCCCCCCCCCCCCCCCCCCCCAAGAAGAGACTTATTCATCAATCTTAACACCTATAAATTCTTGGGAGATAAATGTAGCTGACAGGAGAATGGGAGACCTGCTGACTACTTAGGAAGGATTTAAGTAASGTAAATTCACCTAATTCTGCTCTTGTCACATGTACAGAATACTTACTCTCTGACTTCAGCAGAGCTAGACCAAAGTTGGGTACATTTGAAAAATTCATCATATAAGTATAGGTTAGCACTTAAAAATATTCACCACAGTCTTTGTAGATGTTCAACTACTGGGCAATGAAGTCATGAATACTCAGTGGAAAAATAAAGTTGGCAAAAAATGAAAAAAAAAAAGAAAGAAGAAAAAGAAAACTATTTGTTCTTAATTTAAAGGCACACTAATTCAATGGAGAGAAGAGCTGTGTGGGATGACATGACTCAAAAAAGAGCTGAAGTAACTGCTGCAGGACTAGCATAATCCTACTGCGGTTCATAACCTATCCCACAGCAACTCTGTTCTTCTCCGTTTACCTGCTTTGTGTGGGGAAGTAGCTTGGGCTGTCAACAGCCCTGTTTATCTTCAAATAACCCAACCCAAGAACTAGGCAAGCAAATATATGAGCCGCCACGCTCCCAGAAAAGCAGTCTGCACTGCACAGTCATGCTCAACACAAGATTTTGTGTGCTCTTATTCAACAACTTCATTAAACTGAAATGATGAATCCCCTGCCTCTTGTCACCGAACATTAACTCTCTTAACTGATTCAGCAGTGAGACTGATAAATGCCAGGGAAAATAATCCCATTCCATCTTTTCCAGATGAAAAGGAAGTTTCTGTACCATGAAAACCTCAGGGATGCTGGTATTAAAAGCAGAAGGGAAGCACGGAGGAGGACAAAAGGGACCTTCCTATCATTATCACATGAGGGGATGCTGAAAAAAAATGCCATCACTCTTTTCTCCAAAAAATACAAGTCACAAAGTGACAAACTACTTTCTGCCCTTTAATTCTTTGTGTGCTTATTATGAGCTTTTGTTATAAAAGTTGGCTACCGGGATGCATAACTCTTCTCTCCTCCCTAAYTGGGGGAGACACGTCCCAGCTGTAACTGTGCGTTTCATGGGTTTTGCTATTGTCCCCTTGCTGCTCTGGGAGAGCAACGCCGGCCTGGCTACTGATAGACTGTTGGGACTGTCTGCCTAGTGTGGAACAGCTTCTTCAGTCCCRAAGTGCATCCAGTCAACAGTATACTGGTTTATTTTGCTTAAATGGACTCAATTGCTCTTCTTTGTCCACTCTTCAATAAGGCACACATGCACAGAGGAAACCCATAGCGATACCCTGTCTACACACAACCGTTTAGAGAGGGCCGGGCATTACGTCGTATTGTTTGAATTTGAGCTAGATTGTTTTGTAACTTCGCACAGCTGCTGTATCCTTGCATATTGCCATTGCATAAGCTGAATACAAACGTCTCCAGAGTGTGCTCATAACTTAAACACTGGTCCACCCACTCGCCAGTCAGTGTCAATAAGACAATAGAGCGCAGGAATACAAATACGCACACAGAAACATCAGTCCTCAACCATTTGCTTTTCTTGCAGCCCATCCCTTTCTTTTGTCTGTACAAGATTTATTTGGGTTGGAACCTCTTGGGGGTGAGTACCTTGGCCAAGATTTTTAAAAAGTGATTAGCAAATTTGGGTTGTGATCCTCAGAGGGCGGTGCTGCAGGGCGCACGCAGCACACAGCTAGTGTTACCCAAGGGAAAAGGAGTCCTGAGGGTGCCCTGATCTCAATAAAGGGATTCTGATCTCAATAATGGGATTCTACTGCCTAAACTTGAAAAAAAACAAAACCCACATTTTCCCCTAGAGATTTTCTGCATAGTAACTTTTGAGCACGCCAAGTCCCCAGGTGAGTGGAAGGATCTGATGAGTAAGCACTCAGCCTTACATGGCAGGTGCACCCTAATGACATGATAGTTCATTTTTTCATGGTCTCTCAACTGTTCTTTAGTATAGTAGTCTCAATTACCAACAGATGGAGTTACTTGCAAGCAAGCAAGAAAGCAAGGAAGGCGTTTAATATTCATTCGACTTATTGAGATAAAAAAAAAAAAGTTTTGAAAACTGTTAGTCTTTTTCTTGCATAAAATGCTTGAGGTAAGGCAGAAAAAAAAAATGATATGAAAATTGCAGCAGAATCAGGTATCCCCAGCCTGAAAATTGCATGGGTTTCCTGGCTTCTGCAATGGGAATAGTGATGTCAACTCCTTGTGAACTTTGCCTTTTCTCCTTCCACTTGCTCTGCAAATGTAGTATCTGAAGGGAAAAGACTGGACAGGGCATGGGAAACAATAAGTTTCCAGGCAAGTTTTCAGATGCACTTACCACTATCAGCCCTTGGAGTCCCTCAACAAAACCTCAGGTGAGGCAAGAAGTCTCTGCAAAGCAATATCTGAAGATTTCCTTCAAACCATCTACGGGYTTTTCCTTTCATTTTACAAGTAAAGCAGACTTACTTCAGATCAAGGTCTGAAGCTGCACTTGAAAATTATGACCAGTCAAAGGTGTACCCCATACACAGCTGGCTTTGCCAGGAGATGAGAAGAAATACAAGTCTCTGAAAAGGCTGCTTGTTGGGTCAATAGCTTTTCAAGCTCCCTCCTAGATTTTGCTCAGCAATTTTATTCCCTTTGCCCCTGCTCCTCAGCACCCTGCTCTTTGATAAAAGAATGAAAAAAATAATTTATATCCAATCATCTTTAACAAACATCTTAACTTTGGACAGCTTATGCCCATGGAGTCTGAAACCATGTAGACTTTTTGATTTTGCACACACTTTTCAGTCACCAGGTCTATAGCTGAATTATTCAGAGCTATATAGGTTAAAAAACTCAATGAGGAAAAAGAAAAGTAGAAAGAAGTAATCAAAAGGAAAAAAAACACCCAGTTTTTAGGCAGACATGCACAGTAGGTCAAATAGCCTAAGGGAAATACTTAATTTAAGAGTCATGCTATTTCTACCAAGTTTCCTAACCAAAAGTATTTTCATCAGGAGCACTACTCTTGATCTGGTTACTGCTAATGATTTTCCCCATGGACTTAGCTCATAAAAACATAAATTGCTTTATGAATCATAGAATCAGAGAAGTTGGAGAAGAAAATGATGACTTAGGTTATCTTGCCCTTCTCCTTGCCAGTGCAGTATTATTTCTTTTTGTAAAATAAATAAATAAATAAAATTAAAAGCATTTAAGTTGGGGAAAATACTAAGTTTAAAGGAGATTTTAAAAAGAAATAATGAAAGCAGTGGAGGAAGAGCTGGATTCCTAAGTATCTTGGCTCTCTCTGCAATCCATGACAATTTGATGAAAAATATTGTCTGGATAGGCACAGCGAGAGATTCAATGGCAAGAAGAGACAATGGTGTAACTAATGCACACAAGTAATTACCACAGTTGTAAATGCAAATCTGCTAGTCGCATATGCAAATATGTTGTTAGTCAAATAGCTGGCCATTACAATAAGTGTGATCAAGATACAGTCGGAGAAGCTGGAGAGTCAGGCTCCCTTCCACGGAGACAGGGAGGATGTGAGCTCGTGATAACGCACAACGCGCTACTGTCACACACAGTGACATCTCCACACATCACAGTGCGCCAGAAAGTCCGTGCTTTGGCTCTTGGAGCCTTCAGCTGGGCTATTTTTCTATTCTCCAAACATAACTTCAAATCTGCAGCTGTATTTTTATTTCAAGTTTTGTTCTTATCAAGTAAATGAATTGAGATTTGTTGCTGGAGTTGGTTTGGGACTTAACCATAGTTTTTTAGATTTCTAGAAGAGATCGATATCTACTTCTGTTCCCATAATGTCTTCCATAGATTTCTTTTAAATCAGGACATCTTAGAAGATACATCTCAATATATCTGTAATMCTTTTAGCTCAGGGGAGAGAGGCTCGTGGATCACTAAACATAAAAGATCCCAAATATTGATTACTGGAACYAGAAACATTCCTTTAATCTAGCGGTTTTCATTTTGCTTCTAATCTGTATACAAGTAAGTGGGTATCATTTTAAATCCCCTCAGTACAGAGGGCGCATGTCCTRATAGGTCTAACCACAAATCCTGGATGTGAGTTTGTGCAGGTAAGAGCCGTGCAATCCAGTTCTGCACAGGCTACAAATGTAACCGAGCTAATCGGAGCCATGGAAAGCAGGATACACTCACCAAGCACGAATATAGAAGAACAACAAATAGCCAGACTAGCCAGAACTGTCTCATTTTGTGACAATTATTCAGAGGGAGTCTGAGCCTAATTATTAGGAATCGGAGAGGGGATGTTGGTTAGGAAAACGGAGCTGTGGTCAGGACTGTTCTGAACACGAGTAGCAGACTGGAGAAGGACCGGGTGCCGCCGCTCCTCCCTTCACAGCCTGTCTTGAAGCCACTTTGCATTTCAGTCAAATACAGACATAAAGTGGGCTGCAGATATCGGGCTGATGCAGCAGTTGCTGCAATCCAGAGGGCCGTGGTGAGAAATCAAAGCAAAGGCCCCTGCAGCCAACTTGCAAATGAAAGGAGCCTAACCCATTCTATGCTATGCCACAAATGACTTTGCAATGAAAGGAGCTGTGCATTCCTGCTGCGGGGGGGAAGCCTGACCTCTTCTCATGACATGCACAGCATTTCCGTGTGTACCTAGCTTCTTTTGTATGTCTGATTTGCCTATGACAAAGTGAAATCGTACACGAGGAAGCTTTTACATACGTTTGAGTCAAGAAGATACATATGTTGCTTCAGTATGTCTCTACTTCCCTTTAAAAATGTAGAATCTTATTAAATATTAACTATTATACTAACTGAAGAATTGATCTAAAATAGCAGGCATGCCTGCAGGATGATTTGGTTACTTACAATTCCAGCAGACTCATATTCAAAAAACTAATGCTTATCATGTTCTGCAAACCATGAATGCGCCCAGGTAACTGCACACACAACTCTGCAACTTGCCCATACACACACCTGTTCTATGAAAGCAGCTGCCTGGTTCACTAGGGATACTTTTCAAGGACAATTTAACCATAGTGTCAAAAAAAAGAAAAAAAAAGAAAAAGCTTTAATACGAAGCCTTACCCTGACAGCAGTATTAGTTTTGAAGTCTGGCCTCAAATCTGAAAGTTTTTCCATTAAATGGACATAGCATTATAACACAACTTGGACAAATGAAATCTTAAGAACAAAGCTGCATGTAAAAGACATGAGTTTCTAAGCTATTTTAGCTGAAGTTCAAAACCTTTTTGTTCTTCCATTACTCAGTTAAGTAACCCTGAGATGAAAGTCTCATCCTCTAGTGGGTGTTTGAATCTGACTGTTCTCCTCTCCCAGGACGATACCACTTAAGCAACAGCTACTGCTTCTGCCAAGTGTGCAGGAGGAGTGRAAGAAGCTAACCACAAACCTCAATTTACATCAGGGCATTTTGGTAAAAATATGAAAATCCTACATTCAGGCTAGTGACTGAGGTTAATTACTGCTCCTGGTAAAAGGCAGAACACGTGTTGCAGAAGCATCTATGACTTCTTATCTGTCCCACTCTCACTTCACTTTTCCCCAAACAAAATAACCTTCTCTCTTAACCCTATCAAAATAATTGCAGGTGAGAAACRTGTGGATGTCCCCCTGGAGATACCAAATCATTCATATTCTCCTCATACTTAATTCTTACGAAAAAAATAAAGGAAAGGTTGCCTGTCCATGAAAATGTGTGTTCTGGTGCAACAAAGTAGAGCTGCTTGTTTACAGTATTATTCTCAACACTTACTGGTTTCTGAAGCTATGCATTGGAATGAGGAACCACGAACTCTACCACGCAGCAGCCACTACCCTCTTTCAGACATTTATTTATTTTTGCAGGGTGGCTGAGCTTGAAAAGTTAGATCAATGACATATTGGTTTCCAATGCTTTAAAGCCCTCTTAACATCTGAACGGCAAGACYAGCAAGAAATGATGCATAAGGTATATGCTGCCCACCTTTTACCAGCATCCCTTCTGTCAGCTTTTGGGCATGGTCCAAATTATCCCTGGGTAGATACTTTATAAATGCAATGCACTTCGAATTCTTTATCAGGTGGACACCCATGTAAAACAAGGCTTCAGGAAGGCATATTTAAAACCATTAACAGCACAACCTTGGTTTAAGATACATTCACTGCTCCACATGCACTGGTTATTGTTGTAATTCAAGTGGCAAGGGATGAGCCCCCGCGCTAAACCACAAATGTGGCCTTTGACAAGTGCTGCTGTTAGCTCACTTACTTCTGGGTTCACGAGGTCCATCCACTGTTATCTTGATGGCTCTGTGGTATGTGGCTACTTGGGGCGGATTGGTGAAGACCGTGATAGTCAGCGTGAAGCTCTTCCCTGCAACAGGAGAAAACGTTACTGAACCACTCAGAAAAGGTGTATTTGTCATTTCACGTAGCATCATAACACATCTAGTGGCACTAAAACTCATTATCTTTCTGTATCAAAAGATAGATAWGTGTACAGACAGCAGGGAGTATAATCTTACAACTGCTGGATACATTCCCTCTATGGCAACTGCTCCAAGCATTTGAAAAAAAAATTAATTTATATTTAAATGATCTATACTTTGTTTGTAAAATAAGGAGGTAACCCCTAACAGTTATAGTTTATCTGATCTACATGACTACTGGTGCATTATCTGTACTTTCTAAAAGGTGTAAGTTGAGAGAGGCTTGGAAATTGTGGCTGACTCTTCCAAAACTGCCACGGGAATCTGATCAACAGCGCTTGTTAAAATTAAAGAGGACTGGGTGCCGAGCTCCCCGAGGCAGACTGTAAAATCCCACGCTTTGTGGTTGAAGCCACCATTAGATCAGTTCCGTATTATGAACCGGAGCCCTTTAAAAATTATCTGCTACTGCTATGCCAAGAAACAGGGCAATGGAAAAAATAAAAAYAAAAAACAAGAAGCCTACAGCTTGTCTACAGAGAATTAAAACACTTTATGAGGCCACAGCAGAGCATTATGCTTAGTTTCTCTATTATTCAGCACTGAAACTGTAAAGGTCTTTTCAGAATCACTACGTGCATGCCAGCTTTGAGGTCTGAAAAGTGCTCATTTTGATCGYTGTGTTTTTACCCTGTCATGACTGCAATATATTCTAATACTTCTCCCTCCTTATTTGTTTTCAGCCAATGCCAGCACTTGAGGCATTTTCTTTAATAACAGGGGGCAACTTTCTGTGACTTTGATAAAACCCCATATATGTATTCATTAAGGCTTTGGCCTGGACAACATGAAGACATTATCTGTCAGCTCGATTAGTATAGTTATCTCCATATCATGGAGGACCCAGATAATGACAGGAATCTTCATTATCAGCAAGAGACATCAAGGGACATCTTCCCAAGTTAGATAAGCAGGAACTGCTGTAAGAAAATCGAGGTTCTCCTCGAGGCACCTGCTGCATCAGCTTTCACACGCGGCTCTGCCTGCTTCGTTTTGCCACTTGTCCCCGACCCTTCCGAATGCTGAGCTTCTGCCACCCCAAGGCTTCCCACTGTTGCAGTTTGCTTGGTTTATCTATGTAAATATAAATGCCTGCCTGTAGCTGCAATACTCCCCCACTCCCTACGCACATTCACTTGCAGTTCAATACTCCTCTTAATGCAGTTCCTACTTTGGTGCTAATGGTCTGCAGCAACATCTCGTCAAGAACACACCCATAGCTGTTACTGGAAACTGTCCTCCTCACATCCCTGCGGATCAGGGAGGCATTCTCCCCACTTCACAGATGAGGAACCGTGGGGAGATAAAGTGTCCTGGCCAAGATCTCACACGAAGATCTCTCCCTGCGGCCAGGGATGCCAACCACTTTGGCTGCTGCAACTCAACCCGACAAAGATTTTGATTCACAAGCCTCAGAAAAGGAGCTGAAACACATGCCTTTCAAATCCTAGGCCAGTGTCCTCCCACTGCCACATCCTAGCTGCAAATCAGACCATGAGACTAGAATTACAACAGAAAAAAAAAAAAAAAAGCCATTTTTGAGTCCTGTCTCAAGGCCTTTGGCCCTCAACTGTTGGGCTCTATATCAAGCATCATAGACAGCAAGACACAAATCATTGTGTTCTTGACATTTTTTTAATACCAAATTACATGAAAGAGCTTTACAGTTTTGCTACTCTTTCCTCCAGTAAAGCAGATTTTTCTAAGAGGCATCAGAAATAAAGCTCAATACAGTTTCTTCTAGAAATGTTAAAACTCATAGTATTAGGCTTTAACACATATCAGAGAGGCCTTCTTTCCCAAAACAGTTTCCCTATACTATTACATAACACCTAGATTCCTAGGACTGAAAGAAACTTTAAAAATACTTATTAGTCTCTCTACAATTCTACAGTATTTCTATCTTGCTTACAGTTTATTTCTTGGCAACTAATGATACATTAGGTAAGACACTCTGGATGCTTTCTTTTTTTTCCCCTAGAATACAGTTAATTCATTTCTTTAGAAGGCTTTTCTTCAATCCTCAGATTGGAAAAAAAAAGAAAAAGGGAAAAMAGATATAAAAGATATTAACTGCAATAAAATGTGGTCACATTATCAGTCTACATGACTAGAATAAAAGAGAAGAGGAAAATGAAGTTACTTTGAAGGTCTTTGTAAGTGAATAGATCCTAGAGCCTGTATGAGGTTGTGATATAAGTTGGCAAAAGCAGGAAGACACTGAACTTACTTCTTGTTGACAGAAGACTATTCATTAACCACATACTGGTTAACCACAGGGCTATATAACCATAAACCTATGTGTCACTCATTGCTACTTACCAATAATTCTGTGTGTGTGTGTATTCTGTTTCATTTACATTTAGTTTTATTAAGCGCTTTTACCATATCTATTCATAACTTATACATAACTCAACACCTCCATTTCTAGGTCGGAAGTACTGTTAACAAAATCTATTTTTTAGATATAACCATTTGGGGATGTCAATATTAACTACAAAAGTCCCCCCTTGCTTTTATCTATTATGATAGAGCCCAGATAAAAGATACATTTTTATTTTCAACATAGACTTGCCTAAGGAGCTGGCACACATATAGACACAGACACATGCATAGATATACAACACAGAGCAGGCCATAACGGTGGAAACTGTAACAGATCAATCACTGGAGGCCTTAGTCATACTCCTACCAGTGGAGATGATGTTAGAGGTCAGAATTTTTAATTTTTAAGTAACTGGACCTCCTAACTATTCGAGGAATGCCCACTCTGCTATCTCTGTTTGACTCAGAAGAGACTACAAAACTGAGCCAGATTGCCTGAGTGAATCTGTAAAGACCATGAAGATGGATCAAAAGCCCCCAGATGACATTTGGAAACACTAGCCTAATTCATATATCTCAATTAGGCAAGACGACAGTTTGACTGTGGCCATTAGTAGCCAGCAGTCACAGTAAGGCAACGTACACCCTTCAGTGGCAAACACGAAGATCTGGGCCCCTCTGGGTTAGGCAGCCRCACAGCCCTACAGAAAACCACAGCAGGGCAGCTCGGGCCTGCAGCGTGTGCCTGGTCACGGTTAAACTCGCTGCTCCTCCTGGGCGTGGGAGCCTTCCCTGATGACAGAGAGGCCGAGGCACGAGGTCAATGCCGAGCTGTGCCCTGTGGAGTCTTTCAGTCATTTCAGACACCACGGCCTCCCCTGTAACTACTACGCCGGCAGTGCCTAAGTTGTGCACCGCCTCATGAGCCCGTGGGTGAAACCCTGAGGATGTGGGGCAGCGCTCTGCCCTCCGAGAACCCTCCCCACAGACCCACGGCAAGCGCTGCCCTATGCTTTAGGCGGCGTGCAAGGCTCACTGCTTCCGTCAAGTCTTCCCTTGCAATTAACACGAGAAAAACTGCTTAGTGATGTTTATCTTGCGAAGCATTAAGGTCAGTAGYGTTTGAGAAAACCTCATGGAAACAGCAGCACTTCTGGCCAAAGCACAKTACTGACTTTTGACATGAAATCTAGAGATTCTGTTGATAGGTTTGTCAGAGACTGTGCCTATTAACAGTGCCCTCAAGAGTCATTTCTTTTCTGATAGCCGAARTCAAACCTTAAACGGTTTGTTGGCAGCTCACGGCTTTACAAGAGGGTTTGTTAGAGCTTCTAATGCTTTGTAAARTTGTAAGAACTTAAGAAAAGCAAGAGTAAAGCATAATATTGCTGGCCAGTGCATGCTCAATAACACTGYTTCTGCTCCAGCAAAAGTTAGGGATCACTCTACAATGTTCGAGCATCGGAAGGACTTGTGCCCATGCTCTACGCTGGCAGTACAGGAACATGAACTCCACGTTCAGGCGCATGCCACCTGTCAGTGTCTGGAAGTAAATCGGGCAGTGAGCTCACGTCTAACATGATGCAAGATCTTTTAAGTGGTCCCCCAGAATAACACTCARCATTGTGCTCAAGGGCTCTAGAGGGAGCAATAGGCTTGTAAACTACGGCCCCTGGGAGCGATCAAGAGGAACCGAGGGGGAGAGAAAATGAATCCCAAGTGACAACACAGTCACATGAAGCCGCTGCGCGCTGCTTTAGTCATCCCTCAGCCGTGTCACGACCGGACGGGTCTGGGAGTGAGAAGGGCTGCTTAAAATATGAGTGACTCCATGCAAATGTCAGAGCACAGGAAAAGAACAGACAGGGAAGACCCGCAGGCGGGAGAGACGGCCTCGCTGGGCGACAACTGTGATTTGCACGCGCTTCAAATACTGGCAGGCACAAGTGGGAAATGAGGACAGCCAAACTTTAGAGAAGACGGCCACATCTTGATCCTGTTACTCTCTTTTAATCCTTTTTTTTTTTTTTTTCTGAGGCAAAAAGATCATCTTCAGTTGACAAAGCTTCCTCCAAATGAAGACTGAATAAAAATGGAGCTAAGGCTTCAGAAGGTGGCCCACGTGGAGGGCAGGAAGAAGGGCAGCCAACAGAAGATGCGGTTACACTTACTACTTTTACATTACTGGCCACAGATGTGTCATTAGGGTTTTTGTTGTTGGTTTTTTGTTGKTTTTTTTTATCATTACAAGTGAATTATTAGATAAAAAAGAAGAACAATGGGAAAGAAGCCAAGAATGTTTGTGTTAGTGCTGACAAGGACAAAATGTATGGATGGAAAAAATACGAAATGTAACACAAAAATACAATACAAATAATATTACAGACATTTCTATGCTGTTAGTGAGAGTTTCAGGTCCTAGTAAGAACATTATACTACTTTTTTATCCAATTTCTACATTTTAGTAGTAATGTACTTACTTTTATTAAACGATGCTAAATGATAAATTTTATATATCTTTACAATTTCTCACAACATACTCCTGGGTATCTGACAAAGTACAGATTTCTATTGCATTTTAATAATATATCTGGCTTTACCTCTGGGAAGGTTGTAAGGAAGGCACTCACAGATTCATTCTCAGATGTCAGCTATTAACATGAAGGCCAAATGTCACCATCTTTATCATTTAAGCTGCACAATGCTTTATTAGCTGAATAATCCAAATGTAATCAATAGGACGCGCAGGACCAGCATTATTTGACCCTATGTCAGCTAGCTGTTGCTTGTCGTGTTAGTGAAGTATTTTTATAGTTCTTCCAACTGCATGTCAGACCTCAGAAACACTGCACAGGCTCCAATTCTGTCCTCAGATGATAACTGTTTTCTACTGCCTTTGGTGACAGATCCACATGGAAAGAATATTGCTCTGTCTCCTATGTTTGGTCCAGTGGCTATTTCATCAGAAAAGAATTACAGCTAAAGTTAGTAGCATTAAGAAAAAAAAAAAAAAAAAAAAAAAAAACGTCAGTACCGCAGATACCACTTAATTTAAATAAAATTTTAAAAAGTGTTGTTATTAACCTCATGTGCTACCACGCTGTAAATTGTTTACAAGCTCTGACCACCACAGAACAACAGGGCAAATAAATAAATGTGAACATGGGAGACGTTAGCAAATCGGGGTCGTTGTCCAAAGAAATACAAGAAATGTGCATGCAGATCATCTGCAAAGACAAATGATCTATCTGCACATTTATATGGATTTTTGTGGCTGTGTGTATGTAAGATTTGAAATTCAGGAAATATACCTACTGATCTTCAGTTAGATCAGATCAGGCCAGCAGAAAGCTATACTTTTGAACACTTCAGTCAAGTCTCTTACTCCAGGAAGTCCTTCTATCTCTATTTACATAACATTTACCTACCCAGAATGAAAAATTGATCCCAGGAAATCAATAGGTGTTTTGTTCTTCATTTATATGGGGCCAAGTTTTCATGCAAATGGCCAAATTCATGTAAATGCAAATTGACCCTCCTGCAAACGTGGTCCCGACTCTGAGGTGTCTAATTTGCGGCGCAGCAGGTTCTGGAGGAGCTGGACGCCRAGTCGCTCTGTTTAGCTGAACCAGCCTCCCTGCCTGGGAGCTTCTGGCTTCTCCCCTTCCGCTTCCATTCTGGTTCCCTGCAGCACTACCCGGTGCTTAAACAAGACATGAACTTCCTTCTCTTCCTTTCCTCACCTGCTCAGCAAGATTTTTTTTTTTTTTTCCAACTAACAAACTAAATGCTTCATTGAAAAGCAGCAAAGTTACCTGCTTTTCCTGTTGGGGATCTGCAGAATTGCAATGTTAGAAGGTTGAGGGAAGGTTGCGTCTGGGGTGAAATCACTTTCAAGGCATTATTTTTGTGAAACATGCAACACTTAACCTAAGGCAACAAAGGAACTATATTAAGCAACCAAATTACATAACTGAAATTAAATAACATTAATAGAGACACTGCCAATCTAAGCAGGTACTGAAATCTAAATTTAGCTCAAAATCATTTTCAGGGTGTTAAGGATTGGCCCTCACATCCTTCTGAAAACTGTCCTTGACAATCTTCTTGTTCCAGAGGTGGAAAACAGAGCCCTGCGCCCGCGTGGGCTGCGGACGGGGAACACTGACGCGAGGAGATGCAGGGGCTGGTCGGGGCGACCCAGAGCAGGTACCCGCGCGGTCGGGCGCACAGCCGGCCCGGGCCCTGGGCCGCTCTTCCTGCCGGTGCACGCGGTGGCGCAGGGCAGCGTTTCCTGCACGTCCCTTCTCCTCGGGGCGCTGCGAGGCGGGGACCGGGCGCTGCAGGGAGCCCCGGCAGCTCCCGCGGAGCCTGCATCTCCCTCTGCCTGCGCTGCTGCTGCAAACCACCCTCAGCAGAAGGAGAGCCGCGTTCCTGGCCACACAGCACAAACGCAGGCGTGCAGCATCCCACCAACGTGCCTCCGTCCACGCCAGCAGCACGCCGATGTCTGAATGCCGCTTTTCAACCGCCACGGTAGCAAACAACAACTTTGCTCTCTGATGGGAGGCCCTCAGAAGCACGATCCCTTATTACAGACGAAAGAACTGGGAATATTCTCAAGTGTTGCAAGAGTACTAGGCTCAGCTCACTAAAACCGTCATAGATTTTCTTTTTTTTTTTTTTTTCTCGTTAGTTGTTTACATTTTAATGTAATGGTGTTTTGTGTGCAGCCAGTTTCACTTCTGTGCTGGTGATGGGTTTCACTTCCCAGTCTCATGTGCTGTTATGATGAGACCATCCACTGCCCTCCCCACTGATGCAGGGGTCTCTCTGCTAGTCCCTTCCCTGACAGCCTGAAAATACATATGAAAATGCAATGCTCCTGCTAGTCCACAGTTTGCCTGCAAGCAACCTGATGGTCCTTTTCTCCTCAAGAAATTTTAATTTGAAATGTACTGACTCTAAATGCTGAAGTTAAATGTGCTATGTACATTGCATTGGCATAGGTCTATTTCCTTCAGGTTCCTTCTCTCAGGTTAATAGTCTAATGTTATTTTTCCCTCATGCAAATCCTGAGAAATAAGTCAACAGAGATGCTACCAAAGTGTGATTTTTTAAGTCTGGAGACAAAACTGTGGCAGTTCTGGRATGGGAGGTTTTTAGGTGTGGGTGCTATTTACTGTGAAGCAGCAAGAGAAAGGTTATGGGAAAAGAAATAAATAAGCAAACCGAGAAGAAAAAGCAGAGAGTCAGGGACCAGGAAGGAGATCTCAAGAGGACAGGGTGACCTACAATAGTTATTTTACGGTGACACACAGTATTTAACTTAAACATTTGCCACTTTTGTATACCAGTGTCAACAATCCCCAAACACACAAAACCACCTGGAATCTCCCTAAATTTTTGTGTTGTCTAATTTCATAGACAGGCTATTTTAAGCACTGGTAGGAACTTTGCTGGCAGGATCATTATTTATACTTCAGAATCTTTAGGTTTACATCCTATGTAAATACCAGCCCTTAGGCTTGGAGATGAATATGTGTGTACCCCAGAGAAACAGTGGTGCTTGACAGTAAAACAAGTAGTTTTTAGTCTTGTTCTGAAAGACAACCCAAGTGATCTGTCTCAGMTGAATTTTTGGGTGGGATGCCTTCTTAGGCTGAAAGCCGGAAGATCAAGTTTGTTAAATGAATTAAAGCCTTGAAAGACTGGGGTGGGAGGGAGGAGCAGGGAGAAGACCTCTTAATGGAAAAGTCAAACAGCCTCTAACTATAATTGGAGCTGCGGCAGTAACCACTATAAAATTCTTATGAACTCGGGTGGAGACAATAATTACAGCACAGGAAGAATGAGAATGGGGTGTCCAGCCTCTGCAGCAGAGTGGTAATATAAAGAAATTATGCTGATTGAGTGTTAAAATCGAATGCTTATTGTTAAAACCTTATTAAGACTTGGGAAGCATATACACCATTTATTCAAACCTACATGCCACAATGGAGTTATTTTTTTCCCCAAAGATGAGTCTGATTTAAATCTCTGACACTCCCGATGCTCCACATTAACTGGCTACCCCAAAAACTGAGTTTCTCCTTTCAAGCTGTGGCCTCCGACAAATTAGGGATTTTTTCTTTTTCTCTACAGTACCATTATACTTTGAAATAAAATGTTTGTCCATACGGGAGCTTGGGATATCTGTGAGTAAGTGTTCAGAAATGACTGAGTCTCCCTGAAGTGCATCCGGCTCTAGAGTGGAACAAGAAAAGGCGCTTTCAGCAGAACGCTGTGTCACTGCTGAATAGTTCAGGGAAATAGGGAAACTGCAACATGAACATAAAATGGAAGGGAGAGTTCAAAATGAAATGACTCAAATGCAAAGCTACCACCACCTTATAGAAAGTGCCTTGGGATGCCTAAACCTAATAATAGTCTTTAACCCAGCTATAAGACTTTATAATTTAAAATCATTAATAAGCATTTTGAGGTAGAAATTATCACCCACACTTTATAGGTGATGAGACAGACATGAAAAGGTTAAGGCTCAAATCCACAAAAGGATTTAGCTACCTCAAGTGAGATTCAGGTTCAATTTAAAGACTTAAGTGTAAAATTACAACCCTCAACACAGCCGTTTAGGGCAGCAGAAACCCTGGGCACCTGCAGGGGCTGCAGCTCCCTCCAGGCCAGGAGCTCAGCCCCACGGCGACCCACAGGCTTGGTGCGACTCCGACGGTCTCTCCAGAGTGATCTGKTGCAGGAGTATCACACCACATAGGAGGAGGTGCCCTCCTCTCCTGCGCTCGCTCTGAAGGACCTTCCAGCTGGAAGGAGGCACCAGCCTCAAACATGGGCACCCCGCTTGTGGGGCTGGCAGGATGTGTGTTCGGGAAGTGGGGTCCTCCTCCCTTCTCCTAACACTGCTTCTGTGTTTGAACCCGTGATTTCTTCACACCTCAAAGTCCTGTTCTCAGCCTTTCCCTAATTGTGAAACACAAAGAACTCTGAGCAATGGGTGTTGGGTTTTTGGTGGATCCTGCTCTGAAGCTCCTCGCTCTCATTGTTCCTTGAGCATAAGAAATACTCTTGAAGACCTAGGTTTTGCTGAAGCGTCTCTCCCCATCTTGTGTGTTGGCTTTTACATGCTTTCGCCCCGCTTGGCTACCTGTCCAGATGGATGCTGGTGTGCCTTCATGTTTTGGTACTGGGAACAAACATGATTCTTGCCCTGCAGCGCAAAGACAACGACCCCTCTTGGCACAGCTCCAGGCAGAGCTCCAGGTATCAGGAACAAGGTTTGTGGTCACAGGCTCGCTAAAAGAGCAACGTGCTGCTGTGAAKATAGCAGGCAAGGAGCACTTGTGCCATCAGCAACCTCCACCTTCAGACGCTTCCACCTACAGAGACCTAGAGCAGGGCAGTGACAAACGGCACCCTGACTCGTCACATCTTCTGCAGCCAGCCAAGTGTGGGACCATGTGCAGGGACTGCTTGTTCTGGGTTCATGTTCCTGCAGGAAGGACTCTCTGCTGTCATCACGCTAATGCAAAGCGCATTGATTTCGGAGCCTGGAGGAGGTCTAGGGTCACTCGATGGATGCCCACGCAGTCACTGATGGGGGAGATAACACTGCCATTATGGGCTTGGCACTTGCCAAGTTCCACCAGGGAYGATGTCCAAATGTAAAGCACCCCCTACAACCTCAAATACGGCCGTGGTTTTGCTAGCACCGTGGCACTTCACAAAGCCCAGCCTGTGGAAACTCTGTGGCCTCGCCAAAGTGTTCCCTTCAGTTCCTCCCTAAACTTCAGGGAACTGATGTGCATAAGCACTGCTCCAGGCACCGCCCCGCTAAAGAGCTCTCATGGCATCCAGCCTTCGAAACAGCTGCTTCCCTCCTCCTCCTCCTCCTCCTCCTGCTCCTGCAGCCTCCCAGACCTCCACCCTCGCCACCGCAGTGAGCCCGCTGCCTGCCAGCACAGCGCCAGCAATGACTTCCCAGCCTCGGAGGGGAAAAATAGGAAAGGGTGGAAGGAATAAAAGGCAGTTCCCAGCAGCACGCTTGAGGGAAAACCCGTCTCCTCTTCCAAGGGCAAGGCCGCGGATCTCAACCCGTGTGTGACCTACGGGCAGTGCTGCAGCRAAGCCGGTGCCCGGCCCGGGCCTCTCCGGCTCCTGCCCACAGCAGGGAAAAGGAGCACCAGGAGAGGAAGGGGAATGYGGGCAAGGACTGACAGCGGATATGGAAGAAGGGAATGGACACTGTGTAAGGAGGCTGAGAAACTTGTGCTAAAACAGTATGTAGAAAAAATGGGTGAGAAGAAGTAGGGTGGGAGCAAGGAGGTGGGAATTGCACAGTATTAAGGTGAAAGAGAAAAACGGACTTTTTTAACATTGCTACAAGATTTTCAGCAGAGAATGGAGACTGATTCACACTAAGGCAGGTTTATGCACATGACTGTGCTGGAAGAGATCCCCGCAACAGCAACGGTGAGGGCCTGACCGGCAGCATCCTCCTTTCTGCTGAAGTGAGAGAGCCCGCAGGATCTGCTGCTCGTCCGCRCTCACCTGCGGCTCGCTCGCCAGCTCCGGAGCTCGCCCCCTCTCCAGCCTCTCCCAATGATTTTACCTTCACTGCAAGTCAGCACTCCTCATGGAGTCTGTAACACAGCTACGAACACACGCGCGCACGCAAATAAAAATATGCTGCTCGAGCAGCCCTCTGAAAGAGGACACACTAAAATAAAAAGCACAACTAAATAAAAACAAAGCAAAAAAACATGMTGAAAGGCGAGCGGAATACTTGAAACTATGTAACCTCTTCGTCTAGCGCGGTACTTTGTTTTCTCTAAGCTGCATCTCGCTAAGCCCAGCTCCTTTTATCATCGTAAAAAATAAGAAAATGCTCAGAGGACAGCGGCTGTCTCATCCTCAGCATTATCCCAAGTCTAAAAAAAATCGTASAAGCGCAGCTCTGCACAACCAAAAAATAGATTTATTGTTATTGGAATGAGGGCAGTGGTTCAGCACTTGGCATGATCACTGTTTACAACAGTAATGCTCCCGGAGACAGGAAGTTCTAAAAATCACTCTGCCATTATTTCTCTCCTGTTGACGCTTTCTGATTGAGAATTCTTTTGCCCAGACCAAATTTTAAGCAACCCAACCGAGTGTTTGTGAGCTGGCAAAGGGAGCCACCCTCATGCTCGGCCTCCCGACCACATGATGTTTTCGATTCCGATATCCTCGCTGAGCTGCACCATATACTTTCCCACACAATCAGCAATTCATACCAGAAGGACTGCACGTATCAAGTGTGTACAGAAGACAACTTGGACGGTGCTGTCGTAATACGAAAGGCTCCTCTGCTTCCCCTCCTCCAGCCGAGGCGCCTCTGCCAAAGGCTCACGCGGAGACAGAAGCGTCGTTTCAAGGGCTTCTTGAAACGCTCGTCAGTCTCGTGACGAGCCGACCTGGAATACGCGCCGGATCATCGGCACCGCGGCACGGAACTGCCAGGTTGGGTTCCTCCTTGGCTGCTTGCTCTAGCGGAGCGATCCTAATAAAATGAGTGATAGGAGGAAGCGACTCTMACTCACTCCAAAAACAAAGTTGCCGTGGCCAGACTGTCTCTTTGAGAGACAGCCAGTGCTAGGACAGGGCAGGGGCTGCCCCAAAACTGCGGCCGGTTTGGTCACCAGGCTGCCCRGCTGCCCTTCCTCCGGCACGTCCCACTCCTGCTGCTTATCCGTCACACAAACAAACCAGTGGTTCTTTCTGCACCACACCACTGGGCACTACGCTGATTCTTGCCCGTCTTCTGGTCTCAKGCTCATCTGGAAAACCTGGCTACTCGTTATTTGATGATCCGGCCCTGTGTCCCATTCCACTAGGAATTCCATTTGGGTCGGGACCGAGGCGGTTGTTTAACACGGGTTTTATGATGGGGTTGYGTAGCGTTCTCCACTGCTTTGTACATACTTTTATGATTTTGAATGTGTTTAAATAAAAACAAAACAAATTTTAACAGAGTGCTTAAATAATGCGACCACAAACCAAAGCTACACAGAAAGAGCAATGTTCTGACATCAGAAAACCAATAAAAATAATTGGATGTATAATCTAGGCCAATAATTTCTTGTGTTTTGAGGATCTTCGAGATTCCAGCTTAAACTGATTTTCCTTCCTCCAAACTATATGCAGAAGGAGTTCTGAAGGCAGAAACTTCTAGTTATGCTTGGTAATGTCTCTTCAGCGTCCTCCTACCAGGTACTCCAGGGAAACAAGAGCATTCCTTTGGCTCTGGGACAACTCAAAACTATTGGGAAATGTATCCACATGAGTCTAATCCTGATAACTGGTATGTATGCTTTATTGCTAGGCCTTTCCCAAATGCCGTTTTTTAAAAGGGCCTTGTTGTCGTTTTAAAGCCATAGCTGCAGCATAAAGCTCCAGCTAGAGATTTCAGTTTTAGATTGAGATCATCTGTGATATGTCAAGATATTTCCTCATTAGTTGCTATTATGATAGCCTATTAACAATGATTTTCATTTGGAAAACATGTTTCTTTGTTGGATTTTTTTTTTTATGTTTAATTCTACAATGAAGATAGTTACTGGAATTAATGATCCCATGAGGAAAATATGTAATGATTCCTGAGCCATGAAGCTTTCCCTCTCCAAAATAACTATTTATGTTTAATTTTATCCAGTGAACATCTATAGTGTCAGTTCTTTTGCATCAGATTGATTTAATCACAGTAACCTGAACTGGTTCACTATACATTAAGAAAACAGAGTACTCCGCATTAATAGCATTTCTAAGTCTGAAATGTTTATGAATGGAGGGAGAAAAACAAAAGGTATTTTTTTCCTTTTTAATCAGGTAATCAGGCAAGTGGGGTTGAGAATGGCTGAAGTTTTAAGCCACATTTTTCTTTCAGAAATTACTTACTTGGGCTTACAAGCCAGACGGGCAGGTTTTCCCAGTAGCATTCTCAAACTAGGGTGAGGAATAGTAAATCTGGACCCCGGCCAATTCCAATGTAAATCTGTTTTGTTCAGGAAAGCRAGCCAAATCGCCTTTATACAACATCTCGCTCTTTTGGGAGACCTGTGATATTCTCAGCCCCCATTCTCGGTGTCAAGAAAATAGAAGCGCTCTTTTAAATTCTGAACTACAGGCGCAGCCAGAGTGGTACAGGCCATGTGCCTGCTATTAAGTATGAAGTGAACACTGAGACGTAGCTCAGTTCTTTGATTAAATTCACGTATTTCGGTGTTTCACCATGCGTGTGTGTGTCCTGACAAAGGCACAAGAGCAGATCTCCGAATGGGCTGAACTTGGGTAACTCGCGCAGCCAGCGGAGAACCGCGACGGAGGAAATGCGGACCACAGCCCTACACAGGAGCACCTGAAACAACTCGCAGGTTTCACTACCGTGGCAGATCACATCCGAAGCACACAGAAGAAAATGAAAACTCTCTGTTAAAATGTCAAGAATTACAATATTCTGCTCTTTTAAAAGCGAGAGGAGCACTTTGCCAACAATTCTGTGGGACTTCTAGTGCGAATTTTTATGCCTAAGTGATAACTGAAAGATAACAGAAGAAAGTGAAGCATGAACCGAAACGTCAGCACAGGTTCAGACCGTTTCTTTTTCTTCAATAGTGATTTTAAACCCGCCAAGGCACAGGAATCTCGTCCACTACGACTGTGACTGACGTGCACCCTCAGGCACTGCTCTCGGAATCCTGCTGGCATCGCATTATCAGTGGTGGCAACTGGCCTTACTCAAACTCCAATATTACACAGCAAACAAAGTTTCGGTTAATTTTCCTCTAGCCAAGTATCAAAGGAAGCAGTGCCCTTTGATGCAGCTACCTTACGCTTTAGGCTTTATACAAATTCAGCAGAACAGCACCTCAGAAATCTTGCACCGAATGCAAACAGTCCACACCTTTGGAAAACAACCCCTTGTTAGAGGAGTAAACACAAGCATACATTACTCACTCACGCCAAAGATGGGCAACCAATGGCCTTTATGAAGGGTAACCTCGAAGGCTGACTAATAGCCCACAGTGTTCCCACACCGCTGCGTCGCTCACATGGTCACAAAGAGCTGAACACGGAGCAAGGCTCCCAGATGCACATTGGTGTGGGCTATCAGCGGCGGAGCAAGGGGCAAGGTGAGGCACTCAGCAAAGCTTTTCCTCCCCAACAGCGACGGCTCTCCCTCAGGTCTCCCTTTTGACCTTGAAAATCCTGCAGTTCGCTGCTATGATTTCTAGCTTCACTAGCACGGCCAGGAACGGAGCTACAGGTTTGTTTTTATTAGCTTCTCAGCCACTTTGCCAGCTATTCATTTGAATCTTCTAAACAAGTCATCTCTGAATCATAATGCAAATTCCATTTACTGAAAAGGTGGAACCTTTAATATAACAAATGAACATGTTTAATGACTGATACTTTTAGACATTACAGCATCTCTCATGTTTTCAGTAAATGGATATAATTTTCTCTCCATTACCCTATTATTATTCTTTGCTGGCATTACGAAGCTACATTCTCAGCTGCGGGTGTTTTCCACCAAGAGCATTCTGAAGACAGCCCAAACAAGAAGATGTAAAACACATCTCCCCCTGCATCCTAAGCTAAAAATGCTTCAGGATACTGAGGGATTGAATGGGTATTTTRTATGTAAAGTGTTTTTATTGCCTTCATCTTTGTTTCAGTGGGGCCATGTTCTTTCACGACTGCACACTGTGCTTGTATTAGAAGAACATCTCCAAATGCATTTCACCCCAACAGCAAGGAGAAGTGATCACGTATATTCAGGGCAACTTCCTCAACTTAAAGCCTGACCCTCCTGCCATTTCAAAGGAAGCGTTTTGAGAGGGAGAGTGGAAGCAGTCCACTGCAGTTCTCCTGAAACATGGTCACGACTGTGCTTGGGGATGGATGTCTGTGAGGCCACAGGGGCAAGTGCATCAGGAGAGGGCTGGGACACGGAGCGAGCGCCCACATGGCGGGAGGCAGAAGGGRAAATGATGAGGAAAGTCACCCAGCCCCAGGTATTCAATCAGTTCTAGGAGACAGCAGCACACAAATTGTAACGCAGGTGTAGTAAGAAARAACCTATTTAAGCGCAGTAGATACCTATCGTTTTGATTTGTGAAGGGTACGACACTGCATTGTCCTTAAGTAACAACGTTGTACTCGGAAAAACATAATGTTATGTTCCGATTTTATTTGATGATATGAACTAAACAAAAGAAAAATACATAAGCAAACATCACATGAAGGCACACGGAAGATGCGATGCTTCATCCTTGACCTTACAATGGAAAGGCTGCTGGAAAGGCTTTCTGTCAGCCGCAGYTGACCACTTTGTCTTCTGCAGGTTTGATCTAGCAACCCTGACCCGTGCAAAGTGACTCCACTCGTAAGGACAGTCACGTAAGAGAAGCACTGAAAATAATCTTGTAAAAGAAAAGCAGATATGATGGCTTGGACTTTACAGGTTTTAAGATGATGGGGTTCAGCCAAGGACTGAATGGCCCCATGGCCCTGCCATTGATTTTCCAGGTTTTTGGGTCAAGGTTTGGACACAGTTCACCCGCAGGACAGCCGTACTGTGCGCCACAGCGACTGCTTGCAGCTTTCTGGCAACATTTGTGCATTGCTACGCTCTAGGTTTTCTCTCTTTTTGTTGCTTACACTAACAAAGCCTTTTCACTTGCACTAATAATTAACAGTTACTAGAGATACAGAGAGTCAGATATTAGGCTAATCTATTCAGATATTAAGCTAATCTATTCTACTCTATTCTGCACAGCCTGCAGTAGCACATTGAACAATATGCCTGTTGTACATGTAGCTGAGAGAAAGAAAGGTCAGAAAAAGTGCCCTGCACCTCCACTGGGTCATGATGAAGCCTGAAAATTCTTAGACCTTCTGGGGATTGTTTGCAATTTTAGGTTGACTCATTTTGTTACAGAGATTGTTTTTTTGCAGAGAGTCCCAGCACGCTGCAAGCCCTGAGATGGTCACGATTCGTTCTTTACACGAGCCGAGAATTTGTATTTTAAATCAAATGAAAGAACAAAATATAGCATTTAAACTTAAATGTGCTGTTCTAAAKCCGCAGAGAGCAGCTTCTCTGACTTTCGGAGTCACAGTGAGGCTTACTGTCTTTTTGAATGCTTTTAGAATGAGATCCTACCATTTGAAAATGGAAGTAACACAAGCAAAAGGCTACGAAAACTGGTTTAAAGCAAAACAAACAAAAAAACAAAGCAACAAGAAAAACACATAGCAGGTTCTCTACCTTCAGAATTGGCATATTTTTCAGTATTCTCTGTTGAAGAAAACCTGATATAGTTTGTGTTCAAATTCTGCATTATTAAAACTTTGCATTGCCAATAAATACGACCAAGCTGTAGCTGTGAACCAGCACCTACCTCTTCCACTTCTGCCCACAAATCGGAGGTCGTTGAACCTTGCGACTTGGTTTTTCATGGCAGCTGTAGCATTTCTGAGTTCTGCCGAGTAGTTTTCATCGTTCCCAGCCATGACTGTAACCAGCGTCCCGTCGGGCACATCTCCTAAGGCCACCACCTGAGAAATCCAAGAGCAGAATCCTCAGCTTCTTTACGGGACATTTATTTTCGGGATGCAGGACAGCGACAAGCAACATGATAAAACAGGAAAGAGCAGCAACAACAACAAGAAGACACATAGACTAAAAAGCTATTTAGTGAAAACAGGAAGCTTTTCCATTACCAGTTTGCAGAGCTAGGGACAGATTCTTAGACGGATGTATATCTGAAATGCAAAGCATAATGTGCACCTCTCCATGAAAAATACATGTAACAAGCCTGCCAATATATACTGTTGGAAAGGCCAATTGAAAAAAAAAAAAAAAAAACCCAAGTAAAATGGACTGATTCTGCCCTCACTTTCCTCAGTAGCATTGCTTTCGACCTACATTGAAGTCAGTACAATTTATTTGCATGAGAAAATAATGAGAAAGCAAAAATAATTTGATTGTCTCATGGATGCAGAGGGCTGCATTCCCCTCAGCTGCACTATTTCTTTATTTTTCTTCTTTCATCCCGCTGATCTCAATGCAGCTGCCCAAGTACATATCCAGAATAAGTCCACGGAAAAGTAGGCCTTGACCCTATATTTAATCATGACCTACTACATTTCTTTTTCCCTTTAGGAGCAAGAAAGGCAAACACCGACTTACAACCTCACCCCGACCTGATGGATGGAAACTGCAGCCTGAACTAATGAAACCTGCAGTAGCTCAGGCAAAGGCTTCCAACTAAACACCTAAAGGTTTTCAGTGCACGTCCTTAGTGCCACTATCTACCAAACAAATATTTAGGAATACTGGATTTAAGCACATAGGATTATTCATGTAAYGTGCTGAGAGATATGCAGACTTCTAGCCTCAATTTTCTGACTTGTATCTGAAATGTTTGCTTAAAATAATAAGAATTCAGTTTTATCTTAGCTTCTTGAGTAGGACTGAATTCAAGTCTCGGAACAATTTTGCCCTGCTGTAACTGAACGCTGTGGTCGGTGCTGCTCTTGATTTATTCTGGCAAAATAAGAGCTTGAACTTAGTCCTGCGTCATGTTTTTTTAGATCCCGTTTTTGCTAAGATGTCCCCCCCAAATTAAGCCAGCAGCAGCGTCCTTAAGACTACTACTACAAAAAATGTTTTAAAAAATCKTGTTTTTATTTCCTCTTTTATGTATTTTAAGAGGAAGTAGTCCTGCATCATTTCATCTGAGCCACGGCTTGATATTTTTCCTTCCTCTTAGCATTTTCTAGTTTATGCCCATACAGTTATAATTGGCTCAGACTCGCCGCAGCCCCGGTCTCATTTCTATTAGTTTCTAATCAGGCTGTTCTTTCCAAACAAGACCAGCAGCTCCCTCGCTTAATCTGCTTCTGATGCTCATTTCCCAGTCATAACTATCTCGCCGAGTGTCACCGAGGTCTCCACCTCGAGTATTTCATTGCTGCTCCTTCAGTCCTCACTTCAGTGCTCTCCCATTCGTCACTTCTAACCCCTATTTTCACTTCCACATACAAACCTAAAACCACTGTGTCAAAATTCCCTCTTTACGAATATATTTCAGCTTCCTCTTTCCCATTCCGGTGGCCGACGCTTTGGGGTTTTTTTCTTTCTTTCTTTTTTTTTCCTGTTCTCCTGCATGCGCTGTAATGTGGTTCTGTGGTGGCCTGTTCTATCCTCAGCTTTTCTAGTTCCCCTGAGCTGCTCACAGAGCAGTCCTTGCTGTAAAGGTTTCACCTACGATATCCGTCGGGTGGCAAAGCGCCGCGTCCCGCCACAGGGGTGCCCCCGATGCGCTCACCCCGGGCTTTAAAAGCMATCGGAAAACCTTAAACCAAGCACAGGTTTTAAAGGGGACGGGGAAAATCTGGGCACTGCCCTAACCCACCCCCCTGCCACAATGCGAATCCTTTTTTGTTTGCTTAAGGAAACCCACGGGATGAAAAACTCTCGTGAATTCAGGGTCAGCTGCCCCTTATTGGGCAAGTATTATTTAAAATAATAGCTTTTAATTTACGCTGCAGGCAACCGCAGCGATAAGAAACACGAAGAAAATACTAGAAACAAGYATGAAAAGAATTGCACAGTGCAGAAAAGAAATTAGAGTTAAAAGTCACAAACAACAGAAACAGAAATACAAATATTTACATTAGAGAAAAGACTAAACAGATAAGTTGGGACTTGCTGACTGGAGATATCTAGCACTTTGCTTTACTGTTTAGAAGCAGGAAGAGTATCAGGGTTGTAATGCTGCTGTGTATCTAAATTACCTGCTTCTGGGGCATCGCTCAAACAAAAATGGACTTTTAAATCAAGATCGGGATTATTTCCTAACAGCGTTCAGATAATGAATGTAGATGGCACCTTAATAGAGCCACTGGGCATTTTTCTGTTTATCATAATCAGTCTTTATTTTAGAAAAAGAAAGTAATGAAAGAAAATGGTGCTTTTCGCTCAATATTCTGATTGTTAGGATTAAGTGTAAATGAATACTTTTAACGGAAACAGGAAAAGCAAATTCTCTCTTTTTGGTGCAATTGATGGCAGGAAACAATAAAAATCAGTGGATTTTTTTTTTTTGCCAGATCAGAATAATTTGAACGGAATTTTCTTGTTTGTGGAAGATCTAAATCACATGGAGAGCTCCACGGAGAGCTGCGACTTTGCAGGGCTCTCGGTAAACGCGCAGCGTTTGGGGTGAAACGAACGCAATCGTTCGGTGGGTGGCCAAACACCGCGGGGCTCCTTGCGCGGCAGCGGCCCACGGTGCTTGTCGGGCGGCAGGTGCCTCGCCACCTAGTAGCCGAAAAAAAAGGGAAAAAAAGGAAAAGGGGGAAAAAAAAACGGGGAGAGGGAGCGGTATTCCTGCAGTTTCGCAAGGAAATATCACCGGGATTTGGGGGGGGGGACGGGTTTCTCTCTTGGGTGCTCAGGTGCAACCCTGGGCGCGTTTGCGGTGGGGCGGGCGGGAGCCCCTCACCGCGGGCTCCTGGCGGCGGCACCCCAGGGTGGCCGGGGGGGGGGGCCGGGTGGCACTGCGACCCCCCGGGCGACGCGCGGGGACACGTGCGCGGGAGCGAGAGGGCTGCGCTGACCTGATGAAACTTTCCACCCTGGAGCCGCCTTCTCGGCGGTGCCTCCCGACCGACCACCTCGTCCCTCCCGTCTGGGCTTGCTCTTGGGGCTTAACTATTATTACTATTATTATTGTTATTGTTATTGTTGTTGTTATTATTATTATTATTATTATTATTATTATTATTCCCCTCGGAAGGCACCCGTGCCGCTGTCGGCCGCGGGCTGCTCGGGGGGCTGGCGGTGCCGCGTGGGCAGCCGCCGTCCCGGCACTGCGGCGAGCTCAGCCGCCGGGAAATACCCGCCGGGAAGCGGCGGGAAACGATAAC
The DNA here is from genome assembly GCF_003342845.1 of Nothoprocta perdicaria. Lineage (NCBI taxonomy): Eukaryota > Metazoa > Chordata > Aves > Tinamiformes > Tinamidae > Nothoprocta > Nothoprocta perdicaria. Next base: position 772,788 of record NW_020455482.1, read on the forward strand.
ACCAACCGCAGCAACGACACTAACAGAGCGGCGAGCTCGGGAAGTTATCGGCAGGGAAAGAAAACGAGGGAAAGCCCCCCGAGGTGCGGATGGACGTGGCAGGGGGGCAGCGCGAGGCCGGGGCACGTCGGGGCCGCCTTCCCCCGGGCTCGCCGGGGCCTCGGGAGCCGCTTCCAGGCGCGGGACGGGCGGGACGGGGGGGCCCGCGGGGCGCCGCGCACCTACCTTGAAGGCGATGGGCAGCGTCTTGTTGCAGCGCCAGTGCGTGGGCAGCACGGAGCAGAGGAAGTTGGGGCTGTCGGTGCGCACCAGCTCGCCGGGGTGGTCGGCCAGCACCTCCACCATGCTGCGGTCGGCGGCGCGCAGCTTGGCGGCCAGGGCGCCGCCGTGCTCGGCGCCGGGCAGCGGCAGCGGCTCGCTCATCTTGGCGGGGCTCAGCGCGGCCGAGGGCGGCGGGAAGCGGCGGCTCGTGCCCGCATCTACGGGGATACGCATCACCACGGGGCCCGGGGGCGCGCGGGCGGCGCATACGCGGGCGCTGCGGCCGTGGGCGCCCCCCCGGGCTGCGCTCGCACCCCCCCGGGGGCTGCTCCGCGCCCGCGCCGCGCCGGGAATGCGCGCGCCGGGAATGCGGCTCCCGCGCCGCCTCTCACCGCCGCATCCCCGCGCGCTGCGGCGCCCGAGGGAGATGCGACAATAATAAAGCACACGCGCGCACTCTCTCTCTCTCTCACACACACACACAAAAAAGGCTCCGCGCAAACTCCTGGGCTCGGTTTTAAGCAAGCGAGGCGCCCGGCGCGCTCAGGGGCGCATGCGAAAAGCCCGGGCTTCCCGCAGGGGCGGCTTCCTAGCAGCTCCCTTCCAGGCGGTTTCGCCAAAGTCCCCCAAAGACAGCGAAATGCACCAGAGTCTTCCGCCGTAGGCACACAAAAAGAATAAAAAAAAKAATAATAAACTGTTCTTAAAAGACGGTGAGATTCGGCCTCTTCCGAGAAGGCGATACGTGCGCTAGATTTCCTGACCAAAGGTCAGCCGGCTACAGCTGTATATATTTATATGTATATATGTCCGTGCACAGACACGCGCACACACAGATATATACTGTGCTTCATAAAATATTTACAGTATAATCTATAGAGAATTTAAACACAACAGGAATCCGTCAATGTTCTCTGAGAGACTTCTTTTCTCTTAAAGCCGCCCGCAGAGCCAGCCTCAGTAGTTGGGCGCGCGTCGCGCCAGGAGCCCTCATGTCACGACCCTCTTTCTTTCTTTCTTTCTTTCTTTCTTTCCCTCCTGGGCGGCCGTTCCCGCGCACACACAGCTCCGCGCCCGGCCTTCAAGCTTTGGAGCAGTCTCTATCGCCGTCTCTTATCAAAGCTGGTCTTTGGTATCGCGCCCGGTGGCCGCCGGTCTGAGGTCCGCGCCGGAGAGCTCGGGCTTGGGGATGTTGGTTAAACTGCGGGTTCTCCCTGCGGTTTGGTGTGTGCAACAGCGCTCTCTCTCTCCCACTCGCGTTCTCCTCAGCAGGCAAACCAACAGTCTGCAACAACTTCGCAACTCATTGCCAATTTTTTTTTTTTTTTTCAGTATCTGAGGCAGTCTTCCTCTAATTCGGCCACAGGAACCGGCTGCTTAACAATATTTTAACCACAGCAGGTGGAAGGCTGCTTTCGGAAGCATGGCTTGTCTCTCTCTCTTTTTTTTTTTT